>NW_022589750.1:7230487-7235182 GCF_004348235.1 Phoca vitulina | reverse complement strand
AGACATTGGGGAGGGTATGTGCTATGGTGAGCACTGTGAATTGTGCAAGACTGTTGAATCACAGATCTGTACTTCTGAAACAAATAATGCAATATATGTTAAGAGAAAAAAAGAAGAAGATAGTAGGAGGGGAAGAATGAAGGGGTGGAAATCAGAGGGGGAGACGAACCATGAGAGATGATGGACTCTGAAAAACAAACTGAGGGTTCTAGAATGGAGGGGGGTGGCAGGATGGGTTAGCCTGGTGATGGGTATTAAAGAGGGCACGTTCTGCATGGAGCACTGGGTGTTATGCACAAACAATGAATCATGGAACACTACATCAAAAACTAACGATGTAATGTATGGTGATTAACATAACAATAAAAAAGTGTCTTTGTGCAACAACTCAAAAAATAAAAAAATCAGAGTTAAAAAAATAAAAATAAAAAAAATAAAGTTAGATTTCTGGGGCACGTGGGTGGCTCAGTTGAGCATCTGACTCTTGATTTCGGCTCAGGTCATGATCTCAGGGCCCTGGGGTGGATCTCTGCATTGAGCTCCACACTCAGTGGGGAGTCTGCTTGAGATTCTCTCTCCCTCTCCTTCTGCCCCCCCCCAGCTCACTCTCTCTCTCTCTCTCTCAAATAAATAATTTTTTAAAAAAAGTTAGATTTCCTATGAAAATTGAAATTTGAGATTCTCTTTAAAACTCCAAATACCTGCCCACGATGGGTTGCTACCAGCCTCAATTGTTGCTGCAGACAGAAACGACCTATCTTTCACTGGGAATGCCCTCTCCAGTCCCTAATCATATCCTCCTCTTGCACCGGGCTTACCTGTGTCACTTACATCACCTACCATGTCCCTGTTTATTGAATTTGGGGTGCCTAATTGGAAGTTTTCTTTTTCTTCCTTTCTCTCCAATATAAGTGACATACCAGCTGCCTTAACCTATACATCTCTTGGATTCTGTTCTCACCTTCCTATTTTCATGGGCCTTTTGGGATTTGGGGTGGGGAGATTTACACTTGTGTGTGTGTTTTCTTTTTTTTTTTTTTTAAGGTTCTCTTTATTTATTTGAGAGAAAGAGAGCGAAAATATAAGTGGGGAAAGAGGCAGAGACAGAGAAACCCAAGCAGACTCCACGTTGAGTGCAGGGCCCAACGTGGGGCTCGATCCTACGGCCCATGAGATCACGACCTGAGCCAAAGCCAAGAGTTGGATGCTCAACCTACTGAGTCACCCAGGCACCCCTGTGTGTGTATTTTCTTAATGAAAACAACTGTTCTGGTCCCTTCTCACTTCCACAAAATTGGTGTGTGCCACGATGGCAAGGCTTGAAGTCTTCAAGCTTTGGGGTTTCTATATCACAACGCCAGGTCTTATGGCCTGACCTAGGAATTTCCGCTGAGGGCTTGGTGGCTAACAGGCGTCTCAACCTAGCAGGTAATGGAAGCCTCGTAAAGCTAGCTAAGAAAATGAGGCCGAATGTTCCATGTCATTCCACATTCTGGGCTGTGTTGGCTCTGAATAAGTGTTCAGATAAAAATGAGGCTAGTGATGATAGTAGTCACGGAGGTTAATGTGCTGTTTTCCTAAAATGATGGCACAAGCTGAGAGAGTGATTTAAGGGGTATAGCTTTGGATGGGAATGTTCTTGAATGTGGAACATTTCTAAAGGCCATTATCATTAACACAGCATCATCCTTTCAATGAGTCCCATGGAAAACAGTAACTTTCTCATTCCCCAGTGCAATACCATAAAAATATATTTTTGAAATTTATTATATTATATATCGAATTGATGACAAGAACCAAACAAAAATAACCCCACAATCACAACACTTAATGTCTTTTAAATGCAGTTATGGAAATAGACAAAAACAGCTAGCATCTGCTCAGCACAGGGATTTTCAAATTTGATACAATAATCATAACTTTATGTTTCTCAGGGTGCCCTTCCTGATGTATCAAAAACCACACAAAATTTAAATAATAGAGCCAATCATCTGGCAAATTTGATTTGGAGGAAAAGCTTTTTCATTAGATTGTTTTGGGAGATACCAGTCTGTTACAGCCCCCACTCTCTGGGTTCAAAACCCAGACAGTGTTTTGTTAACAAAACATTCAAGCGGCAGGTTTTTATAAACAACATCAAGGAACTCATAATCAAACACTAAAGAACTTCTTGGAAGCCATAACACCAATGTGGGCAGGAGCCGTAATGTCTAAAATAATCAGTTTTCAGAAGCAAAATCAAATCGCAACAATTCGGGAGGCTATTTCTGTTTGAGTCTAATTAGTCAATTTTCCAAGTATCAGAACCTGGGGGAACGATTTATCCAGATGCATCTGGAAGAGTCAGCTCTTTTACCAATTTATTGGGCAAAAGCCTTGAGTTGAGCAGAGTGTTCATGCACCAAGCCCCTCACTTTCAGAGATCCATCACAAACGTGTAACTGTTTCCTGACTTGGTTTGCTAGAAGTACTGTTCCTCTGCCTTAGTTAGCACTGGAGATCATGGCCCAGTATGTATTCTCCATCTTCACTGCCCCTTTGAACAACCACAGCAGCAGACGCAATTAAAATAATATAATGGTACTAGTTGTAGAAGATGGCAAGCAACAATAATGGCTTTTGAACAATGCAAGATATGGTTCCTATTATTAGATTAAAAATAAAACCCAAAGGGGACGCCTGGGTGGCTCAGTTGGTTGAGCATCCAGCTCTTGATTTTGGCACAGGTTGTAATCTTGGGCTCATGTGGTGAAGCCCTGCATTGGGCTCCGTGCTCGGCATGGAGTCTGCTTGGGATTCTATCTCTCCTTCTCCCTCTGCTCCTTTCCCTACTCACAGTCTCTCTTTCTCAAATAAATAAATAAGATCTTTAAAAATAAAAAAAATTAGAATAAATAAAAACCAAGGAACCAAAGATGGTGAGATGGAAAATTTGTATTGCCCATCAATGAACCTGACCCCACATGTTGGCTCAGGGACATGCGGTTCTGGGGTAGAGAAAGGGGGCAAGTCTTTTAAACCCCAAAGGATGAGAACAGTCTCTATCCCATGTCAAGGGAGCAAAGTCTTGGAGTGTTGCCGCTTGGCTGGGGTACTGTGGGCTGTAGGGGGAGGTGAAAACTAGGCCAGCTGGAGGTGACCTGTCATGAACACAAACACACACCTTGGGATCACGATGACCAGTTGCCCAAGCTGTGTTGATGACATGAGAGTCAGGAGGATGGACCAGCAGCCTAGGAAGATAGGTCAAGATTTACATCGCCTTGAGGGACTTGGGGTAGCTCAATTTTTCTTTCTTTTTTTTTTTTTTAAGATTTTTATTTATTTATTTGAGAGAGCGAGAGAGCATGAGCAGGGAGGAGGGGCAGGGGGAGAGAGAGAAGCAGATTCCCCGCTGAGCAGGGAGCCCTACATGGGACTTGATCCCAGGACCCTGGGATCATGACCTGAGCCAAAGGCAGGTGCTTAACCAACTGAGCCACCCAGGCGCCCAGGGGTAGCTCAATTTTTCATAGGTAGGATATATTCTTTTGCCCATAATTTATTTTATATCACTTTCTGTTGTAGATACCTGCTGCTTTACCACCTAGCATCTATTCACCACTTGACTTCCATTGCCTTCTAGAAGAACCACTTTATCCTCCTCTCAACCTGCAAGAGTAGAGCACGACCCAGGCTAGAGCAGTCAGCACATCATTACCCCCATATCCACATCCCTCTCTCCCACAATTGAGTGGTTCTAGGATGAACATCACACAAATCAGGTTACACAGAGCCCACAGGTCTGTTCTGAGGCTTTCATTTGATCTATGGAGGAGTCAACTCTTCTGTTTCATCTGAGCCCAGAACTATGGGGAATGCCACCTACAGCTTAACTCTGGACGTGACCCCAAAAGTAATGTAATTCTGGCCTTATGCCCACAACCCTGAAAGAAGCCATGCCTAAACCTAGCTCGACCTCCACCTTTGGGTTGGGGTTGGGGTTTCCATCCATTGTAATCTAAAGGCCCTAACTCTATCAGGGAAAAGGTTGGGTTGTCTGCTTCCTTAGTTTGTCACTAGAAGAAATGTTAATATAAAACACAAATGCATATAGTATGTATTTCTTTCTGCTTCATATTGTCCTTCATCAATGGAAATCACTCTCCCTTTCTAGAGAGTGATGGAGGGCAGAACCAAACTGTCTTTGTTTCCCTCATATAGTACACTCTTTCTAGAAGTTAAAAGATTTTGTTCGCTAAGCACTATGATGGGAGAACATATACAAATTAAAATGCAGAAGACAGGGTAAGCTGAGTTGTTTTGGATATTAATGCTGTACAGTTTTCTCTTTTGGGGAGAGACGGTGAGAAATTCAGAGATGGGGGAAAAAAGACAGAAGCTAGCAAAACTGGAGACCCCTTTCTGTAATATCTCTGCAAATCTCCAAACCTTAGTAAAATATATATATATATATATGTGCTTCATTGGAACTGTGTTAGTGGTGTGAAGTACAAGGTCAAAGTTGTACTGGGAGTGAGAACATAATCCCTCTATGTTGGGGTTATACCTGGGAGATTTGACAAAATAGGGTAATTTCTGAACTTAGATTTGTAAATACAATTGACTTGTGAATAACAAAGGATTAGGGGCACCGTCCCTCCCACACAGTCAAAAACCCGCATGTAACTTTTTTTTTTAAATTTTTTATTGTTA
>NW_022589750.1:7230119-7230477 GCF_004348235.1 Phoca vitulina | reverse complement strand
CATTCTTCTTCTTCTTTTTTTCTTTCTTAACATATATTGCATTATTTCTTTCAGAGGTACAGATCTGAGATTCAACAGTCTTGCACAATTCACAGCACTTACCAGAACACACAGCCTCCCCAGTGTCCATCACCCAGTCACCCCATCCCTCCCACCCCACGCCCCACTCCAGCAACCCTCATTTTGTTTCCTGAGATTAAGAATTCCTCATAGCAGTGAGGTCATATGATACATATCTTTCTCTGTTTGACTTATTTCGCTCAGCATAATACCCTCCAATTCTATCCACATCGTTGCAAATGGCAAGATCATATTCCTTTTGATGGCTGCATAATATTCCATTGTATATATATACCAC
>NW_022589750.1:7227365-7230019 GCF_004348235.1 Phoca vitulina | reverse complement strand
TCTTTATCCATTCATCTGTTGACGGACATCTTGGCTCTTTCCACAGTTTGGCTATGGTGGACATTTACAGCATTGATTCTTGGTGTTAGTAGCCTGGTAGGCGAATGAGCTGCAGCTCGGATTCCTTACAGGCTTGTTTCTTCCCAGTCAGTGTCGAGCACATAGCATTCCAAGCACACATGGAGCCGTAGTGTTAGCTTCAGGTAGCAAGAGCTGAGTCCAGAGGTGCCTTCTGCCCGGACCTATTTCTCCCTTGGTTTCACGTATGGAACCCGTTCCCCAGGCTCTCAGCCACGGTACTCCGTGTAATGCTTCCTCCGTCTAGAGGTCGACGGTAGCTAAAGCACGGTTTCTCTACAGTGTTGTTTCTTCGAGTTAGAACGCTAGCTATTAGACCTCCATTCAAAATTGGGGCCGCAGTGCTGGCTTCACGAAATAAGTGAGGAGTCGTGTGCTGCCTTCTGCAGCTGCCTGAGGCTCCCTCCAAATTAGGTTTGCCACTCCCTTGCAGTGCTCTCACGCACACACACAAAAGAAGCTTCCACCCTCAGGAGCAGCTGTTTTAGCTGAAGCACAGATTCTGTACTGAGTTTTTCTTTCGAGTTAGGTGGTTGTGTTTCAGCCAGCACACACCCATGGGGCAACGGAACTAGCCCCATAACCATGTAGTGAGTTGAGAGCTGCCCTATGTACCGGCCTCTCTCTCCCCCGATATTACGAAATGGAAACCGTCCCCAGGCTCTCAGCCACAGTACACCCTAAACTGCTTCGCCCACAGAGAGGTCGACGGTAGCTAAAGCACGGTTTCTCTACAGTGTTTTTTCTCCGAGTTAGAAAGCTAGCTATTAGACTTCCATGCAAAAGTGGGGCCGCAGTACTAGCTTCATGGAGCAAGTGGGGAGTCGTGTTCTGGCTTCTTCCGGGGCCTGGGTCTCACAAGGAAAATGGTTTTGGACTCCCTTGCAGTGCGCTCACGCATGCACACAGCAAAATGCGTCCACCCTGAGGCATGGCTCTTTTAGCCGAAGCAGGAATTCCCTACAGAGTTGTTCCTTTCAGTTAGGTGGTTGGCTTTAGGCCTGCAGGCACCCCCGGGGCAAGGGTACTAGCCTCATCAACCAGAGGTGACTTGAGAGCTGCCTTCCGCACCGGCCTGTTTCTCACTCCATTTCACGTCTGGGACCCTTTGCCCGGTCTCTCGTACACGAGCAGTGTCAAATTCCTCCTGCTTCAGGAACGGCAATGTTAACTCAAGCGCAGTCACTCTATAGGATTGATTCTTGGTGTTAGAAGCCTGGTAACTAGGCATCCAGGCACACAGGCTACAGCAGTGCTAATCTCCTCAAACAAGAGGTGAGTCGACAGCAGCCTTCCTTCCAGGCCTGCTTCTCACTCCGAGTTACGTTTGGGTTCCATTTCTCATGCTTTCACAAAAACACACAATAGGTGAAGTGCGCGCTCAGGAAGGGCGATCTTTGCTGAGGCACGGGTTCTCTACGGTTTTGTTCCTTTGCGTTGCGTGGATGGCACTGAGGACTCCACGCACACACGGGAGAGCCCATCTAGTTTCCCGAAACAAGAGTTGAGTCGATAGGTGCCTTCTGCCCATGCTTATTTCTCCCTCCGAATTCTGCTGGGACTCCTTCCCCAGGTTTGCACTCAAGCAGACTTGAAAATGCTGCCACCCTGTGGAGAGGCGAATGAGCTGAAGCTGGGGTTCTTGACCGGCTTCTTTCTGCCAAATCAGTGTGGAACCCTTAGCATTCCTATGCACACATGGAGCCAAAGTGTTAGGTTCAGGTAACAAGAGCTGAGTCGAGAGGAGCCTTCTGGCCCGGACTCCTTCTCCCTCGGTTTCACGTAAGGAACCCGTTCCTCAGGCTCTCAGCCACGGTAGCCTGGAAAGTGCTTCCTCCCTCAGAGAGGTGGATGGTAGCTAAAGCACGGTTTCTCTACCGTGTTGTTTCTTCCAGGGAGAACGCTAGCTCTTAGACTTCCATGCAAAAGTAGGGCCGCAGTGCTAGCTAAATGAACACACGGGGAGTCGTGTTCTACCTTTTGCTGGGGCCTGAGTCTCACTCGCAGAAACTTTGGACTCCCTTGCAGTCCTCTCACGCACGCACACAACCAAATGCTTCCACCCTCAGGAGCGGCTGTTTTAGCTGAAGCAGGGATCCTCTACCGTGTTTTTCCTTCGAGTTAGGTGGCTGTCTTTAAGCCTGCACACACACCCAGGGCAACGGTACTAGCCCCATAACCATGATGTGAGTTGAGAGCTGCCTTCTGTACCGGCCTGTCTCCCCGATATTACGATATTGAAACCGTCCCCAGGCTCTCAGCGACAGTACACCATAAACTGCTTCACCCACAGAGAGGTCGACGGTAGCCAAAGCACGGTTTCTCTACAGTGTTGTTTCTTCGAGTTAGAACGCTAGCTATTAGACTTCCATGCAAAAGTGGAGCTGCCGTGCTAGCGTGATGAAACACATGGGGAGTCGTGTTTTGCCTTTCGCTGGGGACTGAGTCTCACTCGCAAAAAGCTTTGGACTCCCTTGCAGTGCTCTCACGCACGCACACAATAAAATGCTGCCACCCTCAGGAGCAGCTGTTTTACCTGAAGCACAGGCTCTCAACCGAGTTTTTCCTTCGAGTTA
>NW_022589750.1:7188717-7192365 GCF_004348235.1 Phoca vitulina | reverse complement strand
CCTATACTCTGAAGAGTTTTGATCAAGAAAGGATGCTGTACTTTGTCAAATGCTTTTTCTGCATCTATTGAGAGGATCATGTGATTCTTGTTTTTTCTTTTGTTAATGTATTGTATCACGTTGATTGATTTGCGGATGTTGAACCAACCTTGCAGCCCAGGGATAAATCCGACTTGGTCGTGGTGAATAATCCTTTTAATGTACTGTTGGATCCTATTGGCTAGTATTTTGGTGAGAATTTTTGCATCCATGTTCATCAGGGATATTGGTCTGTAATTCTCCTTTTGGATGGGGTCTTTGTCTGGTTTTGGGATCAAGGTAATGCTGGCCTCATAAAATGAGTTTGGAAGTTTTCCTTCCATTTCTATTTTTTGGAACAGTTTCAGAAGGATAGGTATTAATTCTTCTTGAAATGTTTGGTAGAATTCCCCTGGGAAGCCATCTGGCCCTGGGCTTTTGTGTTTTGGGAGATTTTTGATGACTGCTTCTATTTCCTTAGTGGTTATAGGTCTGTTCAGGTGTTCTATTTCTTCCTGGTTCAGTTTTGGTAGTTGATACATCTCTAGGAATGCATCCATTACTTCCAGGTTATCTAATTTGTTGGCATAGAGTTGCTCATAATATGTTCTTATAATTGTTTGTATTTCTTTGGTGTTGGTTGTGATTTCTCCTCTTTCATTCATGATTTTGTTGATTTGGGTCATTTCTCTTTTCTTTTTGATAAGTCTGGCCAGGGGCTTATCAATCTTGTTAATTCTTTCAAAGAACCAGCTCCTAGTTTCGTTGATCTGTTCTACTGTTCTTTTGGTTTCTATTTCATTGATTTCTGCTCTGATCTTTATTATTTCTCTTCTCCTGCTGGGTTTAGGCTTTATTTGCTGTTCTTTCTCCAGCTCCTTTAGGTGTAGGGTTAGGTTGTGTACTTGAGACCTTTCTTGTTTCTTGAGAAAGGCTTGTATTGCTATATACTTTCCTCTTAGGACTGCCTTTGCTGTATCCCAAAGATTTTGAATAGTTGTGTTTTCATTTTCATTGGTTTCCATGAATTTTTTTAATTCTTCTTTAATTTCCTGGTTGACCCATTCATTCTTCAGTAGGATGCTCTTTAGCCTCCATGTATTTGAGTTCTTTCTGACTTTCCTCTTGTGATTGAGTTCTAGTTTCAAAGCATTGTGGTCTGAAAATAGGCAGGGGATGATCCCAATCTTCTGGTACCGGTTGAGACCTGATTTATGACCTAGGATGTGATCTATTCTGGAGAATGTTCCATGGGCACTAGAGAAGAATGTGTATTCTGTTGCTTTGGGATGGAATGTTCTGAATATGTCTGTGAAGTCCATTTGGTCCAGTGTGTCATTTAAAGTCTTTATTTCCTTGTTGATCTTTTGCTTAGACGATCTGTCCATTTCAGTGAGGGGGGTGTTAAAGTCCCCCACTATTATTGTATTGTTGTCGATGTGTTTCTTTGCTTTTGTTATTAATTGCCTTATATAATTGGCTGCTCCCATGTTAGGGGCATAGATATTTACAATTGTTAGATCTTCTTGTTGGATAGACCCTTTAAGTATGATATAGTGTCCTTCCTCATCTCTTATTACAGTCTTTGGTTTAAAATCTAATTTGTCTGATATAAGGATTGCCACCCCAGCTTTCTTTTGGTGTCCATTAGCATGGTAAATGGTTTTCCACCCCCTCACTTTCAATCTGGGGGTGTCTTTGGGTCTAAAATGAGTCTCTTGCAGACAGCATATCGATGGGTCTTGTTTTTTAATCCAATCTGATAGCCTGTGTCTTTTGATTGGGGCATTTAGCCCATTTACATTCAGGGTAACTATTGAAAGATAGGAGTTCAGTGCCATTGTATTGCCTGTAAAGTGACTGTTACTGTATATTGTTTGTGTTCCTTTCTGGTCTATGTTGCTTTTAGGCTCTCTCTTTGCTTAGAGGACCCCTTTCAATATTTGTTGTAGGGCTGGTTTCGTGTTTGCAAATTCCTTTAGTTTTTGTTTGTCCTGGAAGCTTTTTATCTCTCCTTCAATTTTCAATGACAGCCTAGCTGGATATAGTATTCTTGGCTGCATATTTTTCTCATTTAGTGCTCTGAATATGTCCTGCCAGTCCTTTCTGGCCTGCCAGGTCTCTGTGGATAAGTCTGTTGCCAATCTAATGTTTCTACCATTGTAGGTTACAGATCTCTTCTCCCGAGCTGCTTTCAGGATTTTCTCTTTGTCTCTGAGACTCGTAAGTTTTACTATTAGATGTCGGGGTGTTGACCTATTTTTATTGATTTTGAGAGGGGTTCTCTGTGCCTCCTGGATTTTGATGCCTGTTTCCTTCCCCAAATTAGGGAAGTTCTCTGCTATAATTTGCTCCATTATACCTTCTGCACCTCTCTCTCTTTCTTCTTCTTCTGGGATCCCAATTATTCTAATGTTGTTTCGTCTTATGGTATCGTTTATTTCTCGAATTCTGCCCTCGTGATCCAGTAGTTGTTTATCTCTCTTTTTCTCAGCTTCTTTATTTTCCATCATTTGGTCTTCTATCTCACTGATTCTTTCTTCTGCCTCATTTATCCTAGCAGTTAGTGCCCCCATATTTTATTGCACCTCATTAATAGCCTTTTTGATTTCTACTTGGTTCGATTTTAGTTCTTTTACTTCTCCAGAAAGGGTTTCTCTAATAACTTCCATGTTTTTTTCAAGCCCAGCTAGTATCTTTAAAGTGATGATTCTGAACTCTAGATCTGACATCGTACTAATGTCCGTATTGAGTAGGTCCCTGGCAGTCGGTACTACCTCTTGTTCTTTTTGTTGAGGTGATTTTTTCCGTCTTGTCATTTTGTGCAGAGGAGAATAGATTAATGAGAGAACAAAATGCTAGCAGGGTAACAACGTCCCCAGAAAATATACTCTAAACAAATCAGAAAAGACCTGAAGCAGTGGGAAAAGAAAGGGAAAGAGAGAAAAAAGAAAAGGAAAGAAAAAAAGAAAAAAGAAAAAGATAAAGATAAAAACAAACAAAAGCAGAACAAAACAAAACAAAACAAAAACAGAATGTGATCAAATATGATCAGGCTGGATTATAGATCAGTGCCACACACTAGATTTTGGGTGTATTTTGGTCTGTTAAAAGAAAGTCCCTCCCAAAATTTTAAAGAAAGAAAAACTTATATATGTACAAAAATAAGGGTTGATATGATGAAGGGATGGAATATGACTGTAAAGATGGAAATTATAAAAAATTTTAAAAAAGGATTTGATAAGTTGTTTGAAAAAAGAAAGAAGAGGATTAAAAAAAAAAGAAAGAAAGAAAAAAGGGAGAGAATGTGATCAGGCAGGGGAGTAGAAAAAAACCATACACTAGAGATTTAGAGTATATTTTGATCTGTTAGAAGAAACTATCTCAAGATTTTAAAGAGAGAACAACTTATATATATATGCCAAAAATACGGGTAACTACTATGAAGGGATAGAATATGACTTTAAAAATGAAAAATAAAAATGTTTTTTTTTAAAAAAGGGATTGATAAGATGTTGGTTGAAAAAGGGAAAAAGAAAAATTCAGAAAAAAAGAAAAAAGGAAAAAAGAAAAAAAGACAGTTAAAAAAAATAATTAACTTTGAAAGACTAAAGAATCATGGTAAAAAAG
>NW_022589750.1:7147099-7188617 GCF_004348235.1 Phoca vitulina | reverse complement strand
AATTCTATGTGCAGTGTTCCCCTAGCGCTGGAGTTCTGCCGTTCTCATTGATCGGTAAACTTGGTCTTGGCTGGCTGTTCTCGCTGATCTTCTGGGGGAGGGGCCTGTTGCCGTGGTTCCCAAATGTCTTTGCCGGAGGCAAAATTGCCCCGCCCTTGCCGGTCCGGGCTAAGTCATCTGCTCGGGTTTGCTCTCCGGAGCTTTTGTTCCCTGCAAGCTTTCCGTACAGCTTTGGAGGCGGAGAGTGAAAATGGCGGCCTCCCAGTCTCCGCCCCGGCGGAGCCGAGTACTCGGCGCCCCGCTCCTCAGTGCGCCCCCAGAGAAAAGCCGTCAGTCACTCCCGTCTCCCCGGTCTCCGGCCGCGCTCCGTGCTCACCCGGCCTGTGACCGCGCCTTTCTATCTGGCACCCGACCCCGGGTGGAGTCTCCAAACCCAGCAGATCCCTGCCGTGCGCTCCCGCGCTGGTCCTCCCGGGGGAAGAAGGTGAGTCTCCCCGGATCTGCCGCTTGTTGGGTCCCTGCTGGAGGAGCAGTGGCCCGACTGTGCCGCGGATCACGGTTTATGGCAACCCCGAGCTGAGAGCCCGCGCCTGGGCTCCGTCTCTGCAGCCGGCTTCCCTGCTCCGATACTTGGGAGCTCTGCCGCACTCAGGCACCCCCGGTCTTTCTGTGATCCCGAGGGTCCTGAGACCACACTGTCCCGCGAGGGTTCCACCCCCCACTTCGCCACCAGAGTGACGTCCCTCAGCGGAGCAGACTTTAAAAAGTTCCGATTTTGTGCTCCGTGGCTCTATCACTTGCCAGAAGCGGCGGTCGGAGGCCCCTCCCCCGCCGTCTATCCTCCCGAATATCGCCTCGGATTCACTTCTCCGCACGTCCTACCTTCCAAAAAGTGGTCGCTTTTCTGTTCAGAGAGTTGTTGCTCTTCTTTTCTTTGATCTCCTGTTGAGTTTGTAGGTGTTCAGAATGGTTTGATCCCTATCCAGCTGAATTCCTGAGAGGAGACGAAATCCAGGTCTCCTACTCCTCCGCCATCTTGCTCCGCCCCCCCCAAAAGCGCTCCATTTTGTAAGAGACCATTTGTAAGACCATAAATGCTGGTCATCTTCATAAATACCAGATGAAATAAATTTTATGCATGCTTGGGCCTGAGTGATGGAATCACTGGCATTATGATGTGGAAAAGTAATGAGGATAGGATCGTGGGATCTGAGAGGACAGTGCCACTGGAAGTTTGCCAACAAAGTCCCCAAGAGAGGGATGTTGGTTACCCATTTTTCAAGTTTGCCATTTAGTTGGTGAGCATTCAGCACATCACCCAATCTTTTGGTCTGATGCACAAAATGGGACTAGCTAGATATATCTTTCCTTGTAAGATATCAGGGATATTTGCATAAACAGTAATACAGTGCATTTATAAACATCATCGGGATGTATTATTCAGTAGGCATTTATCACTTGGATTTTTTTTTTTTTTTTTTTTTTTTAGGTTACAAGAGAAGGAAGATGGTCTCCAAGCATGACGGGAGGAAAAAGGTAAAAGAAACAGAAGCAGAAGGCTTTTCTGAGTTATCTTGGTGATAACGTAAGCATTTTAGAAATGCAACTGAACACCGGCCTCTTTAATTGGGTTGGAGAAAACTTCTGTATTTTGAGAACAAAGAAAGCCACACGTAGGCTACAAATCTGAGAACAAATCAAGAAATATATCTCAAGGAAAACCCCCTGGGGGTGACTACGATCGGGTCGCTTCACCCACCAGGCAGAAAATCTGTGCCGTTCTCTGATAAGTGTCCCCCAGATTGCTGCAGAGGTTAATCCATTCCTGATGCTGTGCTTTGGAAAAGGAGATGATTATCCAATGTGTCATGCCAAAGGCATGACTTCTGTAAGCCCTGTCGGTCACCTCCCCGCCCTGGCCGGGCAAGAGGCCCCAGTTGGAATCCCAGATCTTTCCCACCAAGTGCAGAATTTCCCCTGGGTTCCCTGGGCATGTCTTAATTCCTGCTAACTAATGGTAATTTTGACCTGTGAGTTAACAGGAACTGCCCTCCGAATTTCTTCTGGCCTTCATGCAATCTATTAAAAGCACTTAAGCTTCTGCCTTCTACATAAAACACTCCTGTTTTTAAAAACAAACTTTTAAGTCAAAAGTGACAGGGTTAATTATTCTGAAATACGCTGTTTACGGCGCAAACTCCATAAAACAGAATACATGATTTAATACACCATCCGAGTCAGTGCTGGTTTTCATTTCTGCACAATCAAGGACTAAATCTCTGTCACTCACTCTTCTCTGTGTGCTGGAACTGGTTTTATCTTCCATCTTACTTTAAATTATACACATCAAGATCATAATGGGACACAGTCCACTTTGTTGCCAAAACCTGCTAGGTTAGATCATCTATTAAACTCTATTTATTTTTTATGACAAACAAGAAAAATGACAAAGCAGCTACTGAATGCCTGCTAATGGACACCAAATGCCTCTTGAGGTCTCCATATTGCACTCATTTGTTCGAGAGTCCAGTTAACTTCCTCTTTGATGCTCTACCTCCCAAAAATAATCTTAAGAAGAAGCTGGTTTTCATAAGCTACTGGGGACTGAGCTGGTTACCATCTGCCCTCATGTTCTGATTCTGGGGTCAAAAGTTTGATGCAGCTTTGACATGCAGAGTTTCACTAAAAGGAGAAAATCACACATCCCAGTGAGGTCCTTTGTCTTAGGGACCAAATGAACAAAGCGAAATATCGACTCCAAGTTTGCAAGAGTCACCTTTGGATGCACAAACAGTTCTAGAAAGGGTTACAGAAGAAAACATGAGTAGGAAATAACCCAATTCAGAACAGAGTTTCCTAAGAATTATCCTCAGGGAATGTGAAGGGGGCATTTGGACTCAATTTGACCAGTCCAGACTTCGACAGCATCACAGATTTTTTTTATATAGTATGCATTTTTGTCTGTTTGTTGGGAAATTTTTCAAAGGGTTGTTTAAAACCATTCCTAATGTGCCGTGTTCTGGGCACAGCCCATTCAAGAGCAAGTTCCAGAATGCACTGGTGGCAGCTGCGGGTCCAGTTGCCTTCTGGGATTGGAGTCTGTAGAAGTAGAAAGATGTCCATGGGACGCCGAGATAAAAAAGCAGTATCCTGCCTTTTTCATGACGTAGCACAAAAGGGATAGAGAAGAAGGGCCGCCTAATCCTCCGGTCCCTGGGTAATACAGACCCGAGTCAAAGTGGCCAGCAGAGGAGAAAACACAGACTGCTTTTCTTTCAAGAAGTGTTCTGGGGGAGGCAACGAAATGAAAGTTGAGCAAGTGAAAAATAAAAACCCCCAAACCCCCAGCTCTTTTGCCTCATCCCTGGATACTAATTCATTTGTCTCTGGGTCTTGGGCTTTTTGTGGTGGTGGATGTTCTATTCTTTTCCGTCTGTCTTCATGGGTCTTTAAATGAGATGTTATGGGCATGGCCGCCAGGTGCCATTTTGAACCAAAAATTTGGAATGCTCTTGTAACTACATCTCACCGATTTCATTTGAAAGTTTTTGTGTTTTTATTAGATCCTTTGAGGCTGGGAGCATCTAGGCAAACACAGGATGCAATTTATCTTTTGAAGGTGGCAAGTGAATCATGAGATAGAAAGGGTGCAGAAGGCAAAAATCTCCAGTTCCTAGAGAGACAAGTGGTGGGCCCCCGTTTTTGCATCCTCTTGGAAGATATGAACAAGATGCTTCTGCACGCACTCAAGGGGCATGGGGTGTTTGTGTGTGTGTTTGTAGTTGGGATGGCAGAGAACACGAAGAAACTAAACTCTTTCCTTAGGCTCGGGATATTCTGGCTTTGAGTGAATGTTCAGGAAACAACCTTTTTCCATCTGCTTTATCACGCAGCATAAGTCTGTTAAAATAATTCCTGTGTTGAACTCTTTCATGCATTGCTGACTGTGGCCTCCTGCCTTTCTGCTCATTCCTCACACAAGGTGACCTGAATGATAACATCTGAGGGAGCACAGATGAGGCTTATGGTCATGGCTTACTTCATGTGACTCCACACGGAAGATAGCTTAATTGAGCCAGATCCTGCTCTTAATTTAAATTCACTCTGTTAGGGACCATTAGGGAATTTTTTCTACTTTAAATCTTCGGCAGACAGATAGGTTTGCCAGATAAATTACAGGATGGCCAATTAAACTTGGATTTCAGGAAAACAATAAGTGATATTTTTAGGGCAGTGATAGTATTTCCCTAATATTGTATGGGATATACTTATACCTGAAATAATAATTCATTTTATCTGAAATTCAAATTGAATTGGGTATTCTTTATACTTTGTTGGTGGTGGTAAATCTGGCAGCTCGACCTATAGGGCTCTGCGTTTGTAAGTCACTTTTATTTTATGGGGGAGGGGCAGAGGGAGAGGGAGAGAGAGAATCCCAAGCAGACTTCCTGCTGAGCGTGGAGCCCAACACGGGGCTCGATCTCATGACCCTGAGATCATGATCTAGAGTGGAAACCAAGAGTACCAAGAATCAGATGCTTAACTGACTGAGCCTCCCAGGCGCCACTGTAAGTCACTTTTATTTTATTTTTTTTTAAGATTTTATTTATTTATTTGAGATAGAGCAAGAGTGAGAGAGAGAGAGCACAAGCAGGGGGAGTGGCAGGCAGAGAGAGAAGCAGGCTCCCCTTGAGCAGGGAGCCCAACGTGGGGCTCGATCCCAGGACTCTGGGATCATGACCTGAGCTGAAGGGCAGACACTCAACCAACTGAGCCACCCAGGTGCCCCTGCAAGTCACTTTTAAATACCTCTCTATATACTTGTCAAATGACCCTATTTTCTGTAGGAAAAAAAAAATAGCCTATGACAAAATGGCAAATGTGAATTTTGTGGGCATTCAGCCGTAATACAAATTCTGCATATGACGATTATATGGGTTCCAGTTACATATTACTAAATGGGAACCTATTGACAAGCTCTAGTTTTATTAGAAAATAAGATTAAAGAGACTCCAACTTCATCAAAAATTAGATTTTTCTTATTACCTTAAAACAATTTCTGGTCACACCTCAATTTAGTGAAGTTGGAAGCGCACCAAAAATCGAATCTGTCTTTCATATGAATCTTATAAGTTGGGGAAGGTCAAACTAACTTTAAAGGAAAGATCAACTGTTGACTGACTTGAGACACAGTCATTCAAGCAATCCTCTTTAGCTCATCCTCATATCCTGTCTGACCTCTTGCATTGGCAACAAACGATTAGAGTCTCTGATCTTCACCGTTATGTGGTTGTTTTCCAATGCAGAAACTCAATTGGGATCACAATTATTTGTAAAGTTCTAACAGCAATTATATAGTCAGAGTTCAATATATTGTATCAGGAAATTATGCATTTCCATATTTATGCTTTAGTTTAATCTAATATTGATCAGAGTTCAACAGGGTTCCTTGCTGGTATAGGTGGTCAAAGGGTACAAACTTCCAGTTAGAAGATAAGTAAGTTTTGGGGATATCATGTATAGCATGGTGACTATAGTTAACAGAACTCTACTACGTATTTGCAAGTTGCTAAGAGAGTACATCGTAAAAGTTCTCATCCTGGGGCACCTGGGTGGCTCAGTCATTAAGCATCTGCCTTTGGCTCAGGTCATGATCTCAGGGTCCTGGGATTGAGCCCCGCATTGGGCTCCCTGCTCGGTGGGACTTCTCCCTCTCCCACTCCCCCTGCTTGTGTTCCCTCTCTTGCTGTGTCTCTCTCTGTCAAATAAATAATAAAATCTTTATAGAAAAAAAAGTTCTCATCCCAAGAAAAAATAATGACATGATGAATGTTAACTAAACTCATTGTGGTAACTGTTATACGTGTAACAAATCATTATGTACATCTAAAACTCATGTGATATTTCAAGTATATTTCCATTTTTTAAAAAGACCTTTAAAAAGGAGGTTCTTGTGGATTTCAGTTGCTTCACAAGGGAAGGATAAATGGATATAAGCCATTCCAATTTAAATATGAGAAACTGAGTGGCTACGTTACAAAGAGCTGACCAAGAAAAAGAGATGAGGTTATAATCTGCTGTGGCTTCCTGGGAAGCCACCACATAGCTCTCTGCCAGTTAGAACCACAGTGATGGGGTGGGCTGAGTGCCCATAGAAGAGGCAGTCAGAGCAACATTCCATTCTGGCTTGAGTCCCCTCCCAGGGGGGTGAGGGTGGTGTCCAGACGCTGCCTGGGCAACAGGCCTGCACATCTGCAGTTAGGAGGGGAATACAGAACGTGGACCAAGTTGTTCTTAAACTTGGGGACATCTATGAAATCTGTGGCCAGAGATATCACATCTCTTTTCCTGGAGGAAAACTTAAAATTTGAGAGCTTAAAGCTTTTACTTCTTGTTTTATTTATCTTTTTTGCTCATGGTTTTTTAAATTAATTTATTTCTCAAAATTTTTATTATTGTAATATAGTTGACATAAAATGTCATGTTTTAGGTGTACAACATGGTGATTCGACAATTCTATACATCACCCAGTGCTCACCACCATTAAGTATAGGTCACCATACAACATTATTACAATATTATTGATTACATTCCCTTTGTTGTACTTTTCATCTCTATGACTTATTTATTTTATAACTGGATGCTTATAGGGGCATCTGGGTGGCTCAGTTCATTAAGCTTCTGCCTTTGGCTCAGGTCATGATCCCAGGGTCCTGGGATTGAGCCTCACGTCAGGGTCCCTGCTCAGCAGAGTCTGCTTCTCCCTCTCCTGCTCTCCCTGTTTGTGTGCTTGCTCTCTCTCTTTCAAATAAATAAAATCTTAAAAAAAATAACTGGAAATTTGTACCTCTTAATCCCCTTCATCTATTTTGCCCATTCTCCCCCCAGCAACCACCAGTTTGTTCTCTGTATGTATGAATCTGTTCTTGTTTTTTCTGTTTGTCTGCTTTGTTTTTTAGATTCCACACTTAAATAAAATCATATACTGTTTATCTTTCTCTGTCTGACTTATTTCACTTAGTAGAATACCCTCTAGGTCCAACCATG
This sequence comes from Phoca vitulina, assembly GCF_004348235.1. Classification (NCBI taxonomy): domain Eukaryota; kingdom Metazoa; phylum Chordata; class Mammalia; order Carnivora; family Phocidae; genus Phoca; species Phoca vitulina. The sequence continues at coordinate 7,181,570 of NW_022589750.1, read as the reverse complement.
GTGCTGCAAATGGCAAGATTTCATTCTTTTTTGTGGCTGAGTAATATTCCATTGTATGTATATATCCATTTTCTTTATTGGTTCATCTGTTGACATAGTTTTAGGTTGTTTCCACCTCTTAGCTTTTGTAAATAATGTTGCAATAAACATGGGAGTGTAGATATCTCTTTAAGATCATGATTCCAAGTCTTTTGGATAGATACACAGAAGGACGACTGCTAGATCCTATGGCAGTTCTATTTTTAAATATTTTTTAAGAAATATTCGTATTATTTTCTATAACACTGCACCAGTTTTTATTCCCACCAACAGTGACAAGTCCTCCAATTTCTCCACATCCTTGCCAGCACTTTTTATTTTCTGATTTTTTGATAATAACTATCCTAACTGATGTGAGATAATCTCATTGTGGTTTTGATTTGCATTTTCCTGATGATGTGTGATGTTGAGCATCTTTTCATAAATCTGTCAGCCATTTGTATGTCTTCTTTGGATACATGTCCATTCAAATCCTTTGCCTATTTTTTTAATCAAGGAATTCAGTTTTTTTTCTTTGTTGTTATTGGGCTGTAGGAATTTCTTACATTTTTTGGATATTAACTCCTTAGCAGATATGTGGTCTTCAGATATCTTCTCCCATTCTGTAGGTTGCCTTTTCACTCTGTTGATTGTTTCCACTGCTGTTCAGGAGCTTTTTAGTTTGATGTAGTCCCACTTGGTTGTTTTTGCTTTTTCGCCTGTGCTTTTGGTGTCACATCTGGGAAATCATTGCTAAGGTCAATGTCATTAAGACTTTCCCCTATGTTTCCTTCTAGTAATTTTATAGTTCTAGGTCTTAAATTTAAGTCTTTAATCCATTTTGAGTTGATTTTTGTGTAAGGTGTAAGGTAAGAGTCCAATTTCATTCTATTGCATGTGGATATCCACTTTTCATAACACTATTTATTAGAAAAACTAGCCTTTCCCTGGTGTGTGTTTTTGACACATTTGTCAAAGATCTGTTGCCCATGGGTTTATTTCTGGGCTTTCTATTCTGTTCCACTGATCTGTATGCCTATATATTTTGTATACTGTACCATACTGTTTGGGTTACTGTAGCTTTGTAATGTGCTTTGAAATCAGGAAGTGTGAGGCCTCTAGCTTTGTTCTTTTTTTTTTAAGATTTTATTTATTTATTTGAGAGAGAGGACGTGAAAGAGAGCATGAGCGGGGTGGGAGGAAGGGGTGCAGAGGGAGAGGCAAAAGCAGACTCCCCATTGAGCAGGGAGTCTGATGCAGGGTTCAATCCCAGGACTCTGGGACCATGGCCTGAGCTAAAGGCAGATGCTAAACCGACTGAGCCATCCAGGTGCTCCTGTTCTTTTTTTTTTTTTTTTAAACATTTATTTATTAGAGAGGGAGAGAGAGCACAGTGGGGAGGGGTAGGGGGAGAGGGAGAGAGAAAGTTTAAGCAGACTCTTCAAGGAGCATGGAGCCCAATGTTGGGCTCAATTGCATGACTCTGAGATCATGACCTGAGCTGACACCAAGAGTCAGATGCTTGACCAACTGCACCACCCAGAAGCCCCATGTTCTTTTTTCTTTTTCTTTTTCCAAGATAGTTTTGGCTATTCTGTGTTATTGGTGGTTCCATGTGAATTGCAGGATTGTTTTTTCTATGTCTGTGAAAAATGCCATTGGGATTTTGATAAGGATTTCACTGAATCTGTATATCACTTTGGGTAGTATGGACATTTAAATGACTCTTCCAATTCATAAGTTTTCTGCTCCATAAACATGTATGTCTTTCCGCTTATTTGTGTCTCCTTTAATTTCTTTCAACAGTGTTTTGTAGTTTTCAGTGTACAAGTCTTTTGCCTTCTTGGTTATATTTATTCCTAAGTATTTTATTCTTATGTTTTATATATGTTTCAATTTCCTTCTTGTACTGTTTGTTGCTGGCATATAGGAACGCAACTGATTTTTGTGTTGATTTTGTATCCTGAAACTTTAGTGAATTTGTTTATTAGTTCTAACACTATTTTTGTGGAATATTTTAAGATTTTCTACTCATAAGATTGTTTCATCCACAGAGAGACTTTTATTTCTTTTCCAATCTGATGCCTATTATTTCTTTTTCTTGCCTAACTGCTATGACTAGAACTTCTAGTACTATGTTGAATAAAAGTGGTGAACTAGTCATCCTTGCTTTGTTCCTGATCTTGAAGAAAAGCTTTCAGGTTTTCACCATTGAGCTGTGGATTAGCTGTGGATTTTCATTATACTGAAGCAATTTCCTTCTATTTCTAGTTTGCTGAGAGTTTTATCATGAAATGGTGTTGAATTTTGTCAAGTGGTTTTCTGCATTGCTCAAGACAATCATGTAATTTTGATCCTTTGTTCTGGTAATACAGTATATCACATTTATTGGTTTTCATATATTGAACTATCCTTGAATCCCAAGGATGACTTGCACTTGGTCATAGTGTATGATTCTTTCAATGTGCTGTTAAATATGGTTTGCTAGTATTTTGTTGAGGATTTTTGCATGTACATTTCCTCAGGGATGCCAGCCTGTAGTTTTTTGTTTTTCTTCTAGTGTCCTCCTCTGGCTTTGATACCAGGGTAATGCTGGCCTCATAAAATGAGTTTGGAAGTCTTCCCTCCTCCTCAATTTTTTGGAAGTGTTTGAAAAGGATGAGTGCTAATTCTTCTTTAATGTTTGGTGGAATTCACCAGCGAAGCCATCTGGTCCAGGGCTTTTCCTTGTTGAGAAGTTTTTGATTACTAATTCAATATTTGTACTAGCTATAGGTCTGGTCAGATTTTCTATTTCTTCATGATTTAGTGTTGGCCAATTATGTTTCTAGGAATTTATCCATTTCTTCTAAGTTATCTGATTTGTTGGCTTATAATTGCAGAAGGAAGGAAATAATAAAGAAAAGAGCAAAAATAAACAACACAGAGACATGAAAAATAATAGAAAAATCCATGAAATTAAGAGTTGATGATTTTAAAGCATCAACAAAATTGATCAACTGTAGCTGGGCTAACTATAAGAAATGAGAGAAGACTCAAAGTCAGAAATGACAGCGGAGACATTGCAACTGATGCCATAGAAATAAAAAGGATTTTGAAACTCCTAGTTCTAATGACTTGATTAGTTTTCTCCCACCTCCATGACACACACACATATGATTTAGCTTGAAGGATTTTCTTTCCGTAATTGTAGACCAGATAGCAATGTTGATAGTGGGCGTGACTCTACTTAGCAAGGAATGAAGTGCTTGGTTTGTTGGGACAGGAAAACCTCACTGGAACCCTACTAAGTTGGAAGTAATGATGATTTAAGCAAGATTCAAGGGGATTCCAATAATGATATTTATTTCACAACAGTGGAGTAGTTATCCTCAGCTTCACTTTCCTGTGTTTTTATTACCCACGGTAAACCATGGTCCAGAAGCATATGATCCTCCTTCTGACATATCATCATCAGGTCAAAAATAGCCTAATGTCACATCACAATGCCTACATCATTTACCTCACTTCCCCTCGTCACATAGGCATTTTATCAACTCACATCATTGCAAGAAGAAGGGTAAGACACATTTTGAGAGAGAAAGACCACATTCACATAACTTTTATTACAGTATACTGTTATAATTGTTCTATTTTATTTAGTTATTATTGTTAATCTCTTTCTGTGCCTAATGCATACATTAAATTTTATCACAGGTTTATATGTATAGGAAAAAGCATAGCACATATAGAGTTTGGTGCTGTCTGCAGTTTCAGGCATGCATTGGGGGTCTTAGAACATATCCCCTTCAGATAAGGTGGGGGGACTACTGTCCCCATAAAATCAAGGCTAATTAAACAAAAAGAGACTTTATTGGGATGAAGGACAACTGTTCAGCAGTTCATTCCTGGGACCTCTCTCCTTTGCTTTATTTACTTTCTACTTTCTTAATTCATGACTCCTGATCCTAAGGCTTAAATATGTATGAATCTGGGGCGCCTGGGTGCCTCAATCAGTTAAGCAGCTTCCTTTGGCTCAGGTCATGATCTCAGGGTCCTGGGATCGAGTCCCACATTGGGCTCCCTGCTCAGTGGGAAGTCTGCTTCTCTCCCTCTCCGGGTCCCTCTGCCCCTCCCCTCACTCCTGAGTGTGTGTGTGCGTGTGTGTGTGCACGCGCACACGCACGGTTCTCTCTCTCAAATGAATAAATAAATAAATCTTTAAAAAAATACAACGTCCATGATTTTTGTCAGTATTTCATGAAGCATGTTACAATTAACATGTACCAGTACTCCTGGGCAATTCTGGTAAGCGTTATGTTGATCTCAATATGTTTTTTCATTGCAACTTATTATTTAATATGCATTGTTATTAGTAATGTAATCCTGACAAAATAACTCCTTTAACAATGTCCTCCAAATGTTCACTATGTTGTGGTGCTAGAGCTGCACCTGGAAATCACTAAGTTCTAGGAACCTGTTGGATGTGATAAAAACACTACAAAAAGTAGGTCAAACTACCAAAATGTGCTGTGCTGTTAATTTTGGAGAGAGTACTAAGAGAACATTAGAGACACTGCTGAGGAAATAAAAAGCCATCTTAAAGCAAAAATATGTAATAACAGTTGAAAGAGAATATGGTCCCCAAATTTAATTTGTTCTCTACTCCCCTTTTACATTTGTTCCGAAGGGAAAATTAGTCTTGACTAATGGTAGGTTTTCAGGAATGCATCTCTTGCACAAAGATCAACCACCCTGCGTTTTTCACTAAAAGCATCTGACAACATTTTGCCTTCTTGTCCAGTTTTATGAAAGAGTCCTGGAGTTTATCAGCAAAATGGAATTTCCACGAGGATAAAGACTAATGTAGCCTTAGAACTTAATACCATGTTTGCCTGGAAAATAATAGTGTCTAATAAATATTTGGTGAATAAGTAAATGAATAAGTATACAACTTCAGATAACTTAGCACCAACACCAGTCCCAAAGATTTCACTCTAAATCTAAATCCCTCCAGATCATGTATAATTCATTCCTGAGAAAGATACTAATACTTCTTGGTTCAAAGAATTGAAAATTTATCCCTAATTTTTCCTGCCAAGTCATGAGGAATTAAACCAGTTTACAATCCTTTAGTAACCCAAATAAATAAATCAGTCTTTGGCACAAAATTGATGCAAAGGCATCAAAGTCTTCCCCCGGTGGGGTATTTTTTTATATGATGCTTTGTTTTGATGCTGTTTATATTGAGAGTAAATGTAAGAAATAGCTTTTTTAAAATAAAGACTTATTTATTTTAGAGCTAGAGAGAGTGAGCACAAGTGGGAGGGGCAGAGGGAGAAGGAGAGGGAATCTCAAGCAGACTCCACGCTGAGCCTAGAGTCCGATGTGGGGCTTGACACAGGTTCCTGAGCTGGAACCAAGAGTTGAAAGCTCAACCTACTGCGCCACCCAGGTGCCCCAAGAAATAGCTTTTTGATACTCAGCACTGTGTTCACCATAATTGATGATGAGTTGTTAGTTACATCGCACAGAGTCCTCTTTATGAGAACCCCCAGAATAAATTCTTGCCTGGTGCTGGTATCAACAACAAATAGATTCTCCTGAGCAATTGATTTGCTTTCATCTCTTTGAAACAGTAATTATATAATTGACAATGTTTCCTTTTGTATGTGTGTGTGTATGTGCATGTTAAGTGCTAGAAAGCTTAGAATCTACATTTGTGGACCAATGTAACAAGGGTTTAGCCCAATTCCCAGCCATAGATTTTGTCCCTTCTCTTTCTTTTCTTGCTTTCTCTTTTAATTCAACTTGTGTTTTATTCATCTCTCCTAAGCCCCTTTGGAACAAGGCAAGGTCTTAAATAATGTCAAAATAAATGTCAAAATCTATCAAAGCCATTAGTTTTTTCTTTAACCCTTTGAAGGGGCAAATTAAGGCATGGAACTCCCTTTAGTAAATGTGACAAGCATGCTTTCTTTTTTCAAACCATGGTGTGGTTTCTTTTTTTTTTTTTTTTTTGTAAGCTAGATGATACTTCGTTAAATACCCAGTGACTAACTTTGGTTATAGGTGGCTCTAATTTTATCTGGTATGAAATCTAAACTCACTGGTCTGTAGCTCCCTCTGGGATGATTTTGGGGGTGGGGAACAGATTGGGGGTGGAGCATAGATCACATTACTCATCTCTCCAGCTCAGAGGCTATGTCAATAACCCCACAGTTTTCCAGTGACCCCTCATGTAGGTGCCATCTGGTCTCTACGAGCTATATTTATATCTGGCTTGACAGTTTCACCCTGTGCATTTTTCAGTAATTGATCCAATAACGCTGATCTATTTGATAATTTGCTAGCAAAGCCTAAGGCGCATAGTGCACAGACTCTAAACTCAGGCGTGTGTTCCCTATCTCAAACCTATGATTTGCCAGCTGTGTGACTTTGGGAAAATACATAACCTTTCTGTGCCTCCATCTGCTCATCTATAAAATGAGATCAATAGCAGGAAGTTGTGGGGATTAAATGAGGCAATGTATATAAAATACTCAGTGTGGTGCCTGGAGGATGGCTAGTAGTCACTAAAAATATTGTGTTGTTGTCGTTGTTGCTATAGTTTATTTGAGTTCTGCGTTTGCACAACATCCACTTAAGCCTCTAGCTGACCTTGCCCTTTTTGTGGATATAAAGAGTCTATTATTTTTAGCCTTGGAGTCCCTTACCAATACTCTCTTAAATTCTTTTTTTGGGCATGTCTAATTTCTAGTGTATGCCTTCCTGTTTTCCTCACTTAGCCTGTCTTTCCATTTTTGAAAAATGGCAGGAGAAAAACCTATTTTATTTTGCCAGTTGACCATGAAGAGTTGTATGTGAGCTTTTGTTGTTTTCTTTAAAGTGCCAGGTCTTTTGGTTCCTTGGCATGCATTTATCCTGGACTTTGAGCAAGCTATTCTAAAATAGTCACCAGGCTGTCTTAGCTTTTAAACTCTTCCTTTCAATTTTTCCCCTAACAAATGTTCCCACTCGGCCATTAAGCTCTTTTCATGAATAATAACATGAGGCATTTCTTTGGTTTTCCTTCTCCCTCTGGAAAGTGAAAATTACCCTGACAACTGCTCACTAGTGTTCCCCCCCCCCCCCCCACTCCTTCCTCCAAGACTCCCCGTCATGTATTGAGGCCAAGTTCCACACATTTCCCTCCATTTGAATTATTCGACAAAGCTGCCTTCTTAACTTTGTATCTACCTGTCTCTTCATCAGTCTTTCTGCCAGCCTACTTGGATCCCCCTATGGTCCTGTCCTTTATCCACTTTATATAGTCCTTTATCCACTCGGCAAGTATTTGACTATTGTGAATAATGCTGCAATAAACATGGGAATGCATATGTCTCTTCAGTAACCTGTTTTCATTTCCCTTGGATATATACCCAGAAGTGGGATTGCTAGATTGTATGGTAGTTCTATTTTTCATTTGTTTGAGGAAGCTCCACATTGTTCTCCACTGCAGTATTATTCACAATAGCTAAGATGTGGAAACAACCTGAGTGTCCATGAATGGATAAGTGGATAAAGAAGATGTGGGGTGTACAGACAGATAATAGAATACTATTCAGCCATGAGAAAAAAAAAAAAGGAAATACTGCAACAACATGGGTGGGCTTTGGGGACATTAAGCTAAGTGAAATAAATCATACTGACAAAGATAAATACTGTATGATAGCTCTTAAATGTGGAATATAAAAACAAACAAACAATCCTAAATTGTAAAAGCAGAGCATAAAATGGTGGCTACCAAGAGCTCCGGGGTAGGGGAATGGGAGAGACAGAGTTTAAGGATACGTACTTGCAACTGTGGATGGTCCCCAACTTACAATATTTCTGCTGGTGATTTTTCAACTTCATGATGGTGAGAAAGTGATACCTGTTCAGTAGAAACTGTACTCTAAATTTTGAATTCTGATCTCTTCTGGGGCTAGTGGTATGGGTACAACCCTCTGTTGGGAAGCTAGCGATATGTGTTGCAACTCTCTTGTGAAGCTGGGCGGGAGTCGCAGCTCCCCGTCAGCCCTGCGACCATGAGGCCAACCACCCATAGACTTACAACCATTCTGCACCCAAAAAGCTATGCTGAGTCTCACTTTCAGTATTCAATAAATTACACGAGATACTTAACACTTTGTTATAAAATAGGCTTCGTGTTTGATGATTTTGCCCAATTGCAGCCTACTCTAAGTGGTCTCAGCACGTTTAAGGGAGACGAGGCTAAGCTATGATGTTTGGTAGGTTAGGTATACAAAGTGCATTGTCAACTTAGGGTATTTGCAATTCACAATTGGGTTTACCAAGATTAACCCCATTGTAAGTCAAGAAAAATCTGTAGTAGGTACATAAAACCTGGAGACCTAATACATAGTACAGTGATTATAGACAACAAAACTGTATTCTAAACATTGAACTTAAGAGACCAGATTTAACTTGTTCCCAGCACCAGAAGAAAGGACAATTATGACATGATAGAGGAGTTAGCTAATGCTGCCATGGCACTCGTCTTGCAGTGTAAGTGTACCAAATCAGTATGTCGTACACCTTAAACTTACATAATGTTGTACGTCAAATGGAACAATGAAAAAACCCAAACAAACAAGTATTTGAGTAGCCCCTGTAGCTTGTCACAGTCTCTGCTAAGTGAAGGGAACTCCCCTTTACACAAAAAGCATTCCTGCCCTCAAGGAATTTACATTCTGGTAAGGACTAACTAATGTTGTAAGGGTGAGTACAGGTACTATGGATGCATTTAGCACAGGTGCTCCACTTGGTTATATTGGCTGAGGGAAGTCTTCCTTAATGGGATGATATATTAGCTGAGATAAAGAAAAAAAAAGGAATTACTACAGCTGTTATCCCACAGTAGTGGCTCTCGGGTGCAAAAAGACAATGAAGACAGAGTCATGTTTCTGTAGATTGAGTGATAATGAAATAGAGAAAGCACATCAGCCAACTGTTTCGAGAAACTTAGCCATGCAAGACTGAAAAGAGGATGGGATAGAGAAAGTATAGCAAGGGACTGATAGACAAAATAATTAGGTGGATCAAGGGACTGGAGGTCTGGATATTATTTATTACCCAGGAAATAGTGTGATAACAACTATTAGAGAGAGTTGTATGGAGAGAGTTGTCTGGAGAGGAGGTGGTGGCCAGGGGCATGAGTGGCCACAAAGAGTTGACACTGGGGTCATCGGGATGGCAGAGCCCACTTGACCATCGAGTAGATAGTCAATAGGGAAGCTGAATCCATTCAGGCAGCACTGGGGGTGGGCAGAAGTCCATAAGCCCTGCACTAAAGATTTCAGTAAATGAGGAAAAGACGTGGTTGAATGAATACATTCAAGAAACACAGACAGCGGTATAATAATAGCTTGGACTCCAAAGTCCAAGAAACATGGTTCAACATCCAGCCTTATCCCTTACTGTGTGAGACTGGACAGTTCGCCTTACTGCTCCCTACACTTCCTTGTCCTCATCTGTGAGTGGGGGATAATCATAATGTTGTTCTCCTACAGTCATTGGACTGTTGTGTGAAAATTAATGGCACATGGTAAACGCTCAGTCAAGATGCCAAGACCGTAAGACAATAGAGATCAGTTTCCAAAGTGTGGAGCCTAAGGGAGTGTAAATTTTCAGAGAAAATATCTAAAACAGACACAAAAAAACAAAAACCAGAATCAATTTATGGTTCTTAAACACCTTACTACATAAGAGGGAATAAAATTAAAATATCAGTTGTTCGCTATATGGAGAGATATTGCTATAGGTCTTTCCCCGGAGAAAGTGATGTGTGAAGTCCTCCCCTGAAAGGGGTGGGGAGGGCAATGGAACTACCTGGAGAATTTCCTCTGTGAATCCTGTGGTATGAGAGAAAGTACTAGGGTTTTGCTTCCTTCTGAGAAGTCTCAAAGGCTACCTAGTCAAAGGAGAGACTCAGCCTGCACTCTTGGAGTTGGGAAAAGCGAAAACTGGGTTGGCATTTCCCATGGACCAGATGTGGTCCCACCAAAGAAAGAGTGGCTGCGTGGTTATATTACATCCTGCCCTACTATTATTAGAGGACGGGGATGAGGATCAGTGAAAGTAGACATAGCTGCTCGACATGAATCTTGAAGAAACAGAGCTTTATTTGAAGTTGAAGAATTCATTTGATTCTGGAAGCAGCTCTGAGGAGAAAGGGACTGTGGCTCTCTACAAGAAATCTTGGGATGGTCACATTTCAGTCAAGCACGGAGGAGGAGAAAACATTTGTGAAGAGGCTGAGTGTGGAGGGAGTCTGCTTATCTGGAAGGGGTGACCCTGAGTGTACAGTGTGAAGGTTGAGTCAGCAGAGAGAAAAGTAGCAGATGTCAAGATAAAATGAAGAGGGTGGATTACAGAGACACTTACATCTCCACTCGGGACAGAGGTGGAGACAGGGCAGGTAAGTTCCATAAAATCGGGATGACTTAACATCTGCAATTCGTTATTCGTATATGATGTCAAAGACCTATAAAGTATAATAATGTCGAATGGGAATAGTAACATAAATTTAAAATAAAGATGTGGTGAAGAGTAATAATGGAATTGTCCTTCTAGTACACGTTCACACACATTTGATTTGCCTGGGCTGGAAGGCTCGTGTGCGGATAGCTGCTTTCTCAAGGTGGATATGTATATCCATTCAGTATCTTCATATAACTCAGCAGTAAACGCAGAGTCGAGGACATGCATGGCTGAGGGTTTGGGGAAGGGACATTCTTCTTCCTTCCTGACTTCCCTCAGTCCTCACAACTCTGTAATTTCCAGTGAGGTGCTCTTTGCTCTCCTTTCCAGTGATCCCGGTTTGGGCTTGCAACTGTTTTTCCTGTTGTGGCCTTGCCTTCCCTGCCATGACTGGGAGGTCACAACGCTCCATGTGAGTTCCAAATGCAGAAACACTAAAGCCATCACCTCCTTCTCCAATCCAAGCACAGATTTGCTTTTGGAGCCTTGCCCTGATGTCAGAAGGAGCAGGGTGGGGAATGAGGATCTGTGGCTCCTCAGAATAAGATACTACCCAGACCTCACCCCATTCCCTGGCACCCTCCAGGTTCCCACACCAACAGCTATGTAGAAACATGTGCTAGGATTTGGCATTCCCTGGAATTAAGCCAAGTCGCAGGCAAGATGTGCTTATTAGTTGATGATGTGTCGTTTGCTTCAGGAAATTTCATTGTATATGTTTATGCACTCTATATGTACTTTACTGATATATGTTTGCTATGTATTTCATTTGGCAACTTCCCAAACATTCTCATGCCCAGTGTCTCAAGCATAGTGGTAAAAAATACACAGCCTTTCGTATGTATTTTCTCAATGTGATGGCTATGTGACCTTGAACCACTGAGGAAATCTCTTTGCACTTCATTTTCCTTGTCTGAAAGGGGTATTAGTCAAATAATCTCCTTCATGGGATTGCCTTAGGGACCAAGTGAGATATTCTATATAAAATTCTGAGCCCAATGACTAATATTAAGTAGAATGTTAGTTGTTAATAATCATGGTACTTTTACTAATAACTTCCATAAGGGCTATATGCAGGCAAGGTAGGCTCAAGAACTTGAGGGGCTGATTCCAGGTCACACACTGAAACAGTGCTCTCAAGAGGCCAAATTAAGTGCTCTTTTTCCTGTGTTATGATTGACTCATATTTCAGTATTCAGTGTCAGTAATGCTGGCCATTCTCTCTCTCTCTCTCCATCCATGTATCTATTATCTATCTGTATCATCTATTTATTATGTATCTATCATCTATCCATCCACTAACCATCTATCCATCCATCCATCCATGTACCTATTATCTTTCTATCATCCATCCATCCATCTTATATATAGGATTTTTTAGTCATACAATGACTGAATGATTTTTTATAGCATTAACTGCTTGCTTGTGTGTCAAGCAAACCTGAGCCAAGTCTCACTGACCTTTACCTCATGGTTCTTTAAGACAGAGTTTTCTTTTCTTAAACTCACAATTTTATGAAGCATCAGTGTAGCCTTTTCCCTTCAGAGATTAACTTAGAAGAACTCGGGTAATTCAATTTACTTCTTAGTGCTTTAGGCATTTTATCTGTAAAACAGAAAGTACATGACTTTTCTCCTCCAAAAAGAATGTGAGGGGCTTGTGGTTTCTGCAAGACATGGTGTCATGTTGGCCTCTTGAATAGAGGTCTGCTCATAAATGGAAAGAGACTTCATAGCAAGAACACGAGCTCAGTGTACAATCTAAACACTCTTTAGTTGAATATCAGGCAACAGCTTGGATTTCTATGTTTTCTGAGTGTGATTTGAGTAAGGGAGCCTGGCCTGCCACCCACGTTTTTGGCAAGCAGTGAGGTTTACAACTGTCCTCTGTGGGCTCCTGTGTACGAGCACTTTGAAGGACGTCTGCAAGAAGCCAAGAGTGACTTCACCACTGATGTTATCAGATGAAATGAGATCCATACTTAATGGCTCAGAGTTTGGGCTGCCTGGCCAAGGAATCACATCCGGAGTTCACCTTGCAACAAGTAGGTGCTCAGTAAGTATTTGTGGATATGCCCTGCTGACCTTGGAAATCAGCGGAGTTTCAGAACTTTCCATTCATTCTATAGATAGCTCTGTTATTCCCTCGGTGACTAATGAGTCTGGCTCCCACTTTTCACCACCTTCCGCAATAGGCACCATTCACGAAGGCCTGAGTGTTTCTCTGCCAGACACACTTCATTTGGCAAAAGCGATTTTATGAGCTCATAAGGTCATTTCAGGAAATGAAAGATGAATTTAATCTGGTATCTTTTGCTTAGACTGGATGCCAAGGATACTTATCCCACCTTGAGGTACGTTTAAATGTTGCACTTTTTTTTATTTGGAGGATTCTTCTTTTCCATCTCAGTTTGTAGCTAAGTTCTGCACTTTCTCTGGGTGGGACTATCCTCCCATATTCCTCCATCTACCATCTCTGTGATGAATGCTCGCATCCAGATCTCTAGGCCAAAACCCTACTATTCTTCATGAGTTTTTACCAGAGCTATCTTCACAAAAATTATCATGGCCATATGCTACTTGTATTATAACTTAATAATTTTAAGTTGATTTACTATCTATCTATCTAATCTATCTACCTATCATCTATCTACCTATTTATAATGTGTGTAATATATGTATATATATATATACATATATATATACATATATATGTATATATATATTACACACATTATAAATATAATCTTTATATCTCTCCCATAAGTAGAAAACCCAGTATTACTTATCATAACTACTTTGCAACTACTTGGATGTCCATGAGCCTCCAGGTGATCACCAAATCCTGTGGATTTGAGCTCAAAACAACTCAGATTTGGTCTTATTTCTCTCCCCGCCCCCCCCCAACTGCCAAAGGGCTAGATTTTGCAACAGCCTCCTTCTTTTTCTCTTTTACTTAATTCCCCAGCTGTACCAAACCACTTGTGCCATATTTCACTATTCTAGGGTGCACATTTTTTTCCCACTTAGTATCTCTGAAGTCAGACAGCATGAAACATATTCTAAAGCATGCTTATTTCAACTGATGATGAATCATAGGGGCGTGGGCAGCATTTGTTCTTCTTAGCAATGCACATGAAAATGGAGATTTTAAGGGGCGCCTGGGTGGCTCAGTTGGTTAAGCGACTGCCTTCGGCTCAGGTCATGATCCTGGAGTCCTGGGATCGAGTCCCGCATCGGGCTCCCTGCTCGGCAGGGAGTCTGCTTCTCCCTCTGACCCTCCCCCCTCTCATGTGCTTGCTCTCTCTCATTCTCTCTCTCTCAAATAAATAAATAAAAAATCTTTAAAAAAAAAAAAAAAGAAAATGGAGATTTTAGGGACACCTGGGTGGCTCTGTCAGTTAAGCCTCTGCCTTCAGCCCAGGTCATGATCCCAGGGTTCTGGGATCGAGTCCTGCATCAGGGTCCTTGCTCAGTGGGGAGTCTGCTTCTCCCTCTGCCTGGAGCTCCTCTGCTTGTGCTCTCTCTCTCTCAAATAAATAAATAAAATCTTTAAGAAAAAATAAAATGGAAATTTTAACAATCAATTGCATCTTTAATTTGCCAAAGTGTGGTTGCATGTTCCCACCTTTTTGTTCACGTTTCCCTCTGCTGAGGGATGCTCTTCCCCCACCTTTGCCTCTTTTATGACTTTTTGTGTTTTGAGGCTCAACTCAGGAACTCTCCCTTTCAGGAGGCTTTCTCGGATCACCCTCTCATCCAGGTGGTTCTGGTATATCCAGTCTGGGTTCCCATGACATTAGGCCATATCTTGATTATTATATTTCCACACTTTATTACAAATATCTATGGAGGGCTCTGTGTTACCCACCAGCCTACCCTCTGTGCAGACGGTGACTGTATTATATTCAGTATAAGCAGTGTGGTCAGCTGATCAAGAGCACAGACTGGCTCCACAAGTCACAAGCTATGACCTTGGATAACTTGTTAATGTCTTTGTGCTTCTGCTTCTTCATCTGAAAAATGAGGACACTATTACGTTACTTACCCCACAGGGCTGTTGGGGAACTAAGTTAGTTAATGCATGCAGAGAGCTCAGAACAGTGTCTAGCATATAACCGTCACTATATAAACATTTGCTTTTAGTACTATTCTCTATCTGCAATTCCAGCAAAAAACTAAGGCAGAAAGAAAGAATTAAAATTAAACACCTTTCTCATGCTCTATTCTAGGAAGATAAAACTTGCTTTCTGGCTGGAAAGCTACCCTCCCCATGGCACTGGTGGCACCTGGAAGTGTCCAAATAAAATGAATCTTTTTTCAAGGACAACAGCTCAAAACACTATTTTATCCACTAAAACTCTCCAAGATCATAGAATCATTCTGGGTTCTTAGTGAAAAAATAACTTGAAAGTCACAATCTTTGCCCTCACCATGGCTCACAGTCTGTGAACAAAATTACATTTATCTAAGATTTAGATAAACAAAAATAAATATCAGACTGGATAAAGGAAAGCCACATTTGTTTGCCAGCTGATGTCATCTAAAATCATGTTTGTCTCCTGTGTGTTTTCAAAGAGGCTGCATGAGGCTAATTAGAAAAAGAAAAAAAGAGAGAAAAATAAATATTCTGGAGACATCTGGCTCATGTCACCTTTTCCTTTAAAAATTGAATTATTTACCAGTCATCATCTGAACCTTGTTGGCTGGTACAGAGATGGGACATTTCTTTCATTTATCATGAGTCAATAAGCTTTAGGGAAAAAAATTAGTAAGAGGCATGGAAGAATTTACAACAAAGACCACATTTTTATTTAATTTTGAAAAGGAGTATATAATCCTAGTCACCAAATGCTAAAACAATGTATATTTAGTCTATATTCACTGTCAGTCAGTAAGAAACTCAGAGGAAAGGGGCGCATAAAACATCTCTCCCTACGCCCACTTCAGATATTGGGGCTAAGGCAGCATTTCAGTGTGACATGGTATTTTCTGATTTCTGGGAATATCTCAACATTTTAGTGTTTGATCCTTTCTCTGAGGATGGATAAATTCATGTTGAGGGTCATATGTGGCCTTCAAACTAGAATTTTCTTAGCCTGGTGCCTGGAACTAATTAGTAGCTTAAGTAAATCTCATCCAGGCAGTTATTTAAGTTCATCTTTCAATACCCGTAAATTTAACTCTTAAATATCCAGCTACAAAAGGTAAGGAAGCACAGTGTCAGATATGATGGGCATTCAGTACTATTTGTGGTTGCTTTAAGGCGTCCACATCACACTCTGCAAGAGTAGGCAATAGACATTGAACCCAAGAGTGTTGGGCACATACTTAAATCCTATCCACAGCTGGGGATGGAGGGGTAGCCTGCAGAGACAGAACAATCTTTTGCTTAGAACTGATTCTATTGGCATCATTTATTGAATATAAAAAGTCAAGAAACCCCTCTAGTCACTGTTTCACCATAGGGAAAATTGTGTGATTTGGAGAATTTTAATGCAGTAACAGAAAACACAGGATTTGTTATTTCCCACATGTTCTCCAACATCTAGACAGATAACCTCCAAGAATAAAGAATATATCCATGTGTATATTGGCATATTTTGCGGAAGAGGTTTGGAGAGACTCCATCTTTTTTGTGCTAGAACATTGAGTTAGTCTTGTTTATCCTGGGTACTGGGCAGCCAATTCCTACCTTTACACCATTGGATGTGAAGTCCTGGGAATATAACCTTGAACCTGATTCAGTTTTTTTCTCTCATTCCCTATAACAGATATTTTAAACCTTCCCACTTTCCTCCTACCTTGTCTTGTTCTTCCTACTGCTCTTGTTCTCAGCAGTCAAAATGCCCTTGTTCCCCATATACATTGAAGCTGTCAGAAAGAACACCCTTCATTTGCTGGGATGGCCTACATGTAAGCCCAGCCTCCATCACTGCTGTAACAGGCAGGGGTGCTGGCCTGGAGATCTTTTCTACCCAGACCCTGGGTTCTCTCTGGCTGCTCCTTCTATTTGCCTATCTCCAAATGTCTGAAGCCCCATTTGCTTTTCCTTCTAAGCACTCCCTCTAGTTTTTCTCAACTACTCACATGACTTTAATTAGCCCCTGAAATGTTTAGGGTTTCAAGATGTGCTCTTCCTGATCATCTCTTTTCAGAGCTTCAAAACCATATACCCAAATGCCTAACCGGCATCTCCATCTGGAAGGTTTCTCCAAATCAGCATTTAAGAGCTGAACCCAAGCTACTCTTCCCCTTGCGGAGCCAGGCTCTCGATGAATGGCACCACCAACTCGACAGGTGCCCCAAATCTGAATCTTAAACCTCATCTATGACTCTTTTTTTTTTTAAGATTATTTATTTATTTATTTGACAGAGAGAGACACAGCAAGAGAGAGAACACAAGCAGAGGGAGAAGCAGGCTTCCCACTGAACAGGGAGCCCGATGCGGGGCTCGATCCCAGGACCCTGGGATCATGACCTGAGCTGAAGGCAGACGCTTAACCGTCTGAGGCTCCTCATCTATGACCCTTGATTCTTTCTCATTTCCTTAATCTCCAAGAACTTGGGGTCTAGCATCTAAATACACCTCAGTTCTGTTTCCCTCCCTCCATCCTAAATGTAAATACCTTAGTTCAGCATTATCTTTCACTAGGAACACTGGCAAAGAAAAATTATTCACCAGACTCTTGTTAAAAATTATAAGACAGATTTTATTCAAGCTACTGCAGTAGGGGAGACAGACTGAGCTCATCTCCAATCCAGTCAACTCCGCAGAGGTGACTGGGCATTTTAAAGGGAGGATGAGGGAGAAGGAGAGTACAGGGCTTCATAGAGTCAAGAAAGTGGAAAATGACAAGAATCAGCCAGAGGGACTGCACAATGTGATTAAGCCCATCTGTGTCCACTGCTTGGTGTCTATTGAAGTTAGCATCCTACTCACCCACATAGATTGGGAGACAGGGCTCTATCTTTCTTGATGGTTATGTTTCAAAATGATGGCCCCAGGTTCTTGTGAAAGATGTTCCAGGGTTGTAGAAGATATATCTCAAAGGAACAGAGAAAGGATTTACAACTGCCAAGTTTTCTAAAGTAAATGCTCTAAGAAAAGGGAGGTCAGGGGCCTATAGTTAGGTTTTGGCTAGAGCAAATGGTAAAGTATCTTGGCAACACTGAGTTTTCTCAGGCAGACATTTAAGGAGATTGGGGGTCATCATCCTAGAGACACAGCTTTGAGCTGATAGATAGTAAGCTAGTATTTATTCAAGTCTCTAAGTGTGGGTGGTAGAGCAAATTGTTTGTGCTGTAAGCTGCAGTTCCTATAGGCCAAAGTTGAAGACTGGTTAAAAAGAGGGCTCTCTTCTCAGAGCCTGGCTAGACTGATCAGGAAGAGAGTCTTGTCAGTACTCTAATGCAAAAAATTGTAGTAGATGGCCTCAAATATGGCTTTCAACATTTCCTCCCATCCCTGTACCTACATGTCACTCCTCCCAGCAACAGTGGATTTGACTTTCATCTCCTTGAATCTTGTTGGAAACTTGTGTGGATCAATAGAATGCAGTAGAAATTTCTGGCCCCTATGAACCCTTTCACTCTTGTACAACCCTGAGCCACAATTTAAGTAGACTGACTGCCCCAACTGGAGAGAGAGTGGCACAGCCAGCCTCCAGCATTCCAGCCACCACAGATCAGGCCCTAGATGTGACAGTGAAGCCTCTTTGGACGTCCAACCTCAGCCAAGCTCCTGGTTATATGAGCCTTGTGAAGACCCAGCTAATGCCTTGTGAAGTGGGCTTGGGCAATCTCGGCAAAGCCCTACCCAAATTGTAGAATCATATGCAAATAAATGGTTGTTGTTATTCCAAGCCATGAATTTTACCTCCGGACACACACACACTCATGCACCTTTGTCTGTCTCTTGGGCTTTCCTCACTTTGCTAGAGAAATCCAGACTGACCACTGGACAACATTTCATTTTTCCATGATAATGTGTTCTTAACCAAGATTTTTGAAGAGCAATTATGAGCTTCAATTCTTAGCACCAACTGTCATAACCACACTGTTGCAATTAAATAGTATTCATGGAGATTTTTTTCTTCCAATTTCCCTGATGAACCGTGAGACATTTCAGGTTATTCAGAAATACGGTTTGTATTTCTGTCATATATATTAGGACATACAAGAGAAAGAATTGGAGGTTATATGTCAGTTTGGGCATAACTGGGGGGCGGGGAGGGTCATGCCCACCTATTCTTTTGTAGAAAAGCATACTTCAGGATTGTGAGGACATATTCAAGGCACAGAAGGGATAAGACCTAAATATACATCACAAGAAAGTTAGAGCTAATGATTGTCCCTGTATTTTTCTCCATATTGTCTTTACCAGGCCACTGCAGGACCTGTGAAGATAGATGTACCTTCCTATGGGGAAAGCAGCTCCCCAGCCCCTGCTGATGTGCCTGTACAGATAAATAATGGGGATAACCTCTTACCAGTTGGCCCAGTTCTGTTGGAATTCCAGAAACTCCACAGACCAAGACTTGAGCCCGTTGGTTTGTCTATAAGGAAAACAGAAACACTGTTTGATAGAAAAAAAATTGAGGAGGATAAGTGAAAGCTGGACAACTGGGGTTTTGGGGGGATTTTGGGTCTCTATTTCAAATTTTTTCCCTAAATTCTCCCTTAAAACAAACACATTCCTGTGGAAGCTTCACCACATAAACAGATCCATTCACAAGGATGCTGCTTTGAGGACTGAATCCAACTTAAGGTCAAGGTTAGGGCTTGGTGCCAGTCTCACCAAGTTTCAGTACTCAAAGAAGTTCTGATTTGATTTGAATTCAGTTTTGTGCCTCTTTAAAAAAAAAATGCAAAATATGCCTGAGCAAATAAGGAAAAAGTAAACACCTCAATTACTTCTCTTCCAACCTCAGTGACTTCTCTGCTTCCCTTCTTATCTGAATCCTGCCCAGATCACAAGGTCTGGCTCAAGCTCTACCATGTGGAGTTCTGCAGATAGTAGTTCTACAGAAATACATTTTTATTCTGTTGGTTTGTCCCCTATTATATGTCAGTGCAGATGGGAAAAAAGTGTTGTCGTGTGAAAAGTGTGAGACGTGAAGGGAAAGGCCTGGCTTTGTGTCACACAGCTTTGCCACTTCCTGAATAAGTTTGAGCAAATCCTTTAATTTCTCAAGGCTGGTTTTTTAGACAAACATTGTTCATTATGAGATTTAAAGGAAATGGCAGGTAAAAGTGCCCAGGGGTGCCCGGGGGGCTCAGTCAGTTAAGCGTCGGACTCTTTACTTCAACTCAAGTCATGATCTCAGGGTTGTGGGACTGAGCCTTGCATCAGGCTCCACGCTCAGTGGGGAGTCTGCTTGAGACTCTCTCTCTCCCTCTGCCCCTCCCCTGCTTGTGCTCATCCTCTCTCTCTCTCTCTCAAAAATAAATAAATAAAATCTTAAAATAAAAGTGCCTAAAGTGTGCCCAACACATCACATATACTCAGTGGTTGAGTGTGTATTCAATCATTGTAGTCTTTTCATGGCTAGTGAAAAAGGACAGAATCTACATGGGGAATTTCATCAATTTCCGTGGATGTGTTTCCCACTTGAGTGTCTGGAGGAAGAGGACCAGCATATAACCCACCATAACCGTGCACTACTGGGGAACCAGGAGGAGGGCTGTTCAGCAAAGAAGACTTCATGTTCACATAGCAGATTTTAATTAGGAATCAGAGATTCTGTAAGATCAGTAACAATCCCATTACTGTACCACTGAAATGTGTGCCTCAAAATGGCAACAAATATAATAAATGTAGGCTCTTTATAAAGTGTGACAACTCCTGTTTTTAACAGCTTGGCTTCCATTGATCTTTATTATCTTTCCACAGGGGTTGGGGGAAGCAAGAGAAAGGGGGTGCATTTTTGGACTTCTTATTTATTAGTAGATCCATTTGCTCTTGGTCTCTTTTCCTCCCCCAAACATGTTGTCCTGAAATGTGGGAAAGAGCCTGGTTTAGTAGGAAGAGTTAAGAATTTAAATGGAGAAGGATTTGTGTCCGAATCAGTTAACAGGCTATATACTGTGGACAAGGTTATCATCTGCCCTGCACTCCCATGCCATATCTCCCATATTGGATATCCATACCATCACATGTCTCACAGAGAGAAGCAAAGCATTAAAAAGGAGGCATCTTGAACTGGAGGTCATTCCTGACTCACTGGAATCTTATATGATTCCTAAAGAAGTGGGAGCCAACGGCCAGGATTCAAGAGCAGGAGGTGGGTGTGGCATAGAATGAGTCACAGAATAGAGCTGGTAACTAGGTCAGTCTTCCCGAGTGAGGAGTGTGTGGCTAGAATTAAGTGCAGGGAAAGACAGTAGGGGAATTCACAACTTTGTTTGTATTAACATCAGCCTAATAATCTGCTGACTCGAAGGATTCCTCTCAGAGGTAGAAATAACTCTACTGCTAACATAAATTCCCATGGAATCATTTGGTTTCTCCCTTGCCACCAAGTAGGGGACCGGACCCAGTTGATTACATATTCTCATGCAGTTTGCATGCAACTGAAAAGCTCTGCTTGGAACACTTCTGGTAAACAGGATACATCTGAGATGCTTAAAAAGTCACCCAGATCATAAGTTTTCCAGCATCTCTTATATAAAGATGTGCTGTTTGAGGTATGACATATAACGGCTGACTTGTTCGCGTCAAAATGAAAACGTGGCAGGAGGTGGGATGAATGTGACTGGCATGCGATCAGGTCGTGGCTTTATTGTTTTATTATTACATTTGTGTTCTTCAGCAGCAGTTTAGTGAAGATCCCCCATAAGGATATTTCCTTGGGTGTGAAACCGTAATCGTGGGAGGTTTGACCATCACCTTGTTTGTAAAGGGTCCACAGGGATTCACAATCATGTCCATCCATTGAACAAATCGAGAGGAGATCATCTGTGTTGTGGATGTGATTCCCAATGTGATTCCTTGAGATTCTTTATTTCTGGTATATGTGTATCCCCAATTTACATAATTAACCTTATGGGAAAAAATAGCTACTCGGATCCACAAATCAATCACCATTGATGTAAGCTACTCATGGCAATTCTATCTTCCTTGCCAGTGATTGGTTTAGGCATGGCATGGGCATAAAGGCCAAGAGGAGGTATTCAAAGAGGCTTCTGGTGAAGGTTTTCCTCTCTACTAAATGGAGATGTATGGGAGAAATACTCCATTTCTTTAATGGACATCCTTAACTTGTGTTTGATGCCTGGAGGTGCTGCAGCCATCTTGTGACCATGAGGAGCAACTGCCCTGATTGACTGAACTGGCAGAGAAAGGAAACATAGGACATAGTTGTGCCATTGGATTAAAATTTCCAGACTGACCTGTCTCTAGATGTGTTGTTATAGGAGAGAATGAAGCCCTTCTGATACTTTTGTTGGGTATTGGTTATTCATGGCCCAAAGCATCCTAATACCTCTGAAGTTGCTCCTTAGAAAAAGGAGCATAAACAGAACTTATTTCTTTAAGATGAATGAAGTAAAGCTGTAAAAGTGAAGAGTATGAGTTTCTGCATGTGTAGGGTTGAAACATCACTCTGCTCCTTTCTTCCAGGAACCACTCTTGATTTGGGCTGCAGAGCAGCTATGCCAGGAGTAGTTAAGGCTGAGGTCTGGCATTGGATGCCTTGGATCTGAATCTTGGTTCTGCCATTTCCTGGCTGCGTGTGTGTCTGCGGGCAAAATACTTAACTATGGAGCATAGTTTCCTCATCTCTAAAATGGGGATAATAATACCCCTTGGAGATGTTTTGAGGATTAAATGAGATGATGCATGAAAAGCACTTAGCACAGTGCCTGAAACTTGGTAAGATTTCAATCCATCCAACGTCATTACCATTTTCATCTGCTCTGAGGACTGAGACTTTATTTTCCAGTTGGCCACATCTCTTTTGTTCCACCCTTGGCTTCCATGCTTTGACGTTCTCTTCCTGCTTATTCTTCCACCTGGCATGTCGCAGACCAGCCTTTGCCTGTGACTCAGGCTCCATCTTATTCTTGGGTAGTATTTCCAGTCCCGAGCTGCGATGCTTCTGGATTCCAGTGCCGCACCTTTTTTCCCATGTGGCCAATGCTGGTGGCCTCTTACCTAGGGCTTGTGTGATTTTCAGTGTGGGTTTGAATGACAGCTGGCCTGAGTAAGGCAGAAGACATTCATTCTACATGGGTAAGCAGACCCCAGCGAATGACCCTGGTCAAATCACAGGGCTTATGAGGACAGGCTCTTCAGATAATAGAAAGCATAATACTGCTGACTGTGACCCCTTTGAGACAGGGCTACAAATCGGCTGGTGATAGGGTGACATCCATGAGAAACCCAGAGATAGTACCTGCACGGTAACCTGTGGTGCAGGAGAATGTGGGACCTAGCACCTGTAGCAGTAGGAGGATGGTCTGGTTGCCAGGGAGAAAGACCTGCTGAATGGAGAAAATACCTAAGTAACAGAGTTCTTCCTCTCTAGAACCTTCCAGGCCGGGGGAGGGGGGAGGGAAGGAGGAGGTCCATGAATGAATAAATGGGTAGATAGATTAATCCCATTTTACTGATAAGAAAACTAAGATTGAGGATTTGACTACCCTTGCTTGTCAAAGGCCACACAGATAGTGTGCATTAAGTGGACTGATTTGTAGATTACCACATGTTCTGTACCATAGTGAAGGAAGAATTATATCTGTTTGGTGTTCTTAAGCTTTTTCACGAGAACCATTTGTTAGAAAAATATGAGTATACAGACCTTATCAGCAGCCCACAGATATTTGAATTCATAAAATAAAGGAGGGACTTTCCACCCGCAACCTTGCAACCAGCTCGCTGTTCCTACTATGTATTTTGATTTGGGGCCATTGTGTGCTCTAACCAGGGGAGCATTTCAACTCCATCAACCGCTGTGCGTCTGTAAATGTAGATTAACAAGCAGGCTTGACAAAGTGATGCTGTATATGTTAATAAACTCATCAGCGTTTGCCAGAGAGACGCATGACCTATGGAGCTGCCAGTGTTTACTAATATGATTGTCAGACCAGATGACAGTGTAATGACATCTCCTGACATTTCCGTTGAAGCAATACCTTGGGACAAGATAATGTGAAATGCATTTGACTACTGCACAAAACACAGTACACAGACATCAGCTTGAAACCCACCCTGCGTGTTTCCTTACTTTTCTCCCCACCATCAAACTGCAGTGATCCTGTTTTCTCTCACAGTGTGTAAGTATACTCATGAAAAGGAAATGTGTTGTACAATATCTTTTTTGCATCAGATCTTTTCAAGTAAATGGAGCTGCAAAATGAAATGCTGGAAATGAAGATGATTATATTCATTACACCTTTGTGTGTAGCCCAGTTCTTGGAAATTTATTCATATGCTATGCTTAATAAACCATAATTTAAAAAATCACCTTGCATGCAAATTTCTAAACTGGTACTGTCATCCATTATACTGTTTCTTGTTTTCTTGGCAGAGTTTGGCACCATCCCACCCTCTAGGAAAGTAAATGGATGAACAAATATAGTTATAAAGGTTGATTTATTCCACTGGGGAGAAGAGATATGTATCAGAAGGGACTTTATTTCTGTTCTCCCCAAATAGGCAGAGAGGCTGACATTCAATATGCCCATTCATTCATTTTTTGAGGGAACAGCAAATACTATGAGGGGTAGGTGTTTATGTCTTCCTGAAAAGGTACAAACAGCTCTTGCAAGAGGAATGGCTTCTCGAATAATGGAGTTAGATAGGACCTTACAAATCATATAGTCCAACACTCTTCTTTGGCTGAAGAGTAAGTGGAGTGCATACAGTGTAAATGATGCTTTTTATAGGTAAAAATGATGCATCCTTAGCAGGCATCTTCCCTTTTGACACTCTGAAGAGGGAGCTCCATCCACAGCCACTATCTTCCCACCATCCGTTTCCTATCTATTACTGTCCCGGATGGTAGAAAGTAGGTCATGAAAATTTTCACAAAAGTGATGGGGTTAGAAAGTGCCTTGTAGATGGTAAGATTTTATAGATGAAAGAGGGCAGGCACTTTAATGGTGCAACAGTTTGAATAGTGACCCAGGGGTGGAACTAGACAAAGTGTATGTGTAGGACAGCAACTAGACTCTGTCCCAAAGAATGTCTTTATACAGAGGGCAGGGGGAGATACGGAATCCAAAATTCAAGGGAAATTGGGGCTAGGTCACAGATGACCTTGGGTGCTTTCCCTCAACTATCTCTAACCCAGATTTATCTGCTGAGCAATAAGAAGTCTTTACAAGTTTTTGAATATGGGAGAAATTCAGAACAGCAGTGTTCCAGAAAGATTAACATAGTGGTACAGGGGTGGAAAAGTTTTTCCTTCTTCCCTTCCAGGTTCTTTGCTTGTTTAATTAAATTGACATGAGACAGATAAACATGAGAAAAACAAACAAAAGTTCAATAACATGTGTGATGTAGTTTTGGAATCTAGGTGAGGTTTGGTGGGGTGAAGTCTGGAGCTGATGACCAAGAAAGAATTCTTGAGACGTCTTTGGTGCAAAATGGTGGTTTTATTGAAGCACAGAGACAGGACCCGTGGGCAGAAAGAGCTGCTGCACCAGGGTTGTGAGGGGTGGCTGATTATATACTTGGAAGTTGGGGGTAGGGAAAAAGGGAAGTTTTCAAAAGAATTTGCATATGCCAAAGAGGACCTACAAGACACTGGAGGCCTTTGCCATTGTCAAGGTTGTTTTTCCCTTAGTAAGGCATTAATATTAACATTAAGACAGTTGGGAGCCTCTTGGAGGAATGTCACATATATCCCACCCAGGAGTTGGGGGGAGGGGAGAAGTTGCAGGGTGTCAGCTTATGCTTTGTCCTCTGCTCCCTCATCATGTGTACCTCCTGGATACAGGGGAAAGACCCAGGAAAACTGAGTAACTCTGAAATAGCCAAAGCCATCACCCTAAATACCATCTTCAGCTAAAGACAAAAGATGTTGGGGCTGGGAAGTCAGGTATGGGAGGTCACCAGGAACAACAGAATAAACAAGGATGAGGATTTTATGCAGATTTAAGCCTTTGCTTTCTGCATTGATAAGAATGTCTAGAGATTAGGGCGCCTAGGTGGCTCAGTTGGTTAAGCAACTGCCTTCGGCTCAGGTCATGATCCTGGAGTCCTGGGATCGAGTCCCGCATCGGGCTCCCTGCTCAGCGGGGAGTCTGCTTCTCCCTCTGACCCTCCCCCTTCTCATGCTCTCTCTATCTCATTCTCTCTCTCAAATAAATAAATAAAATCTTTAAAAAAAAAAGAATGTCTAGAGATTGAACCATCTTGCCTTCAGCGCAGAGTGAGGGACACACCTTTACAAATGGAGATTTCCCTTATAAATATAAGTGTCTCCTATAAAGGACAATGTCTAGGTCTTCACAGCTTCTCCTGTGTCTCCAGTTTCTTAAAAATAACTAGCTTAGAATAATCAATATGCCAGAGATGCATATTTTGGGGTGGTGAAATTTGCTACCCCTTCCCCAGCAATGTAGACAGTGGCTCAGACCAAGGAACTCCTAGCCTTAATATTGATGCTCGAGGCAGACACTGTTCTTGTCCTTGCTTCTTCCAGTAGCAGAAGTTCTCTCCCTGGCACAGAACCCTCTTCATGGGGCTAGGATGGATGACTTCTTATCAGGTGTGAAATTGCTATGTAGGTCTGGGTAGAGTGAACTGTACCTCTGACCATAAGTTTTAGTCTAGCGGTGAACATTTGACCCATGTCAGGACAGTCTGAATCCTTCCTAGTGCTTTTCTGCCAGAACTATTAAGAAATTCTCCAGTCAGAATTGCTAAGGAGATATTTGTGATTGAGGGGCCATGGCAGCCATTTTGCACAACGTAAGAGGATTTCCTGATCTACAAGCTCAATCCAAGTGCTCACAAGTGGTAAATTCTAAGCTCTGGTGGCAAAGGAAATGGCCCAGAGCTGAGTGTGAGAGGTGAATTATTCTACATGAAAAAAATGGGAAGGATCTGTTTTTGTTTTTGCTTTTCTTAATTAATGCCTGTTAAACTAAACTTTCTTTAAAAGGCTGCTGCCTAACAACATTGTCTGGGGGTAATTTGGGGGAATGGAAGAGCAGAAGGGGGTGGGAGTGGAAGGAGGTAAGACAGAAGGGCAACAAAAGAAAAATCGGAGCAAAAGAAGATGCAGGAACCGGGATCTCACTCTTGAACTTTGTGACCGACTAGAGGCCTAAAGAAAACTGAATTTGAAAATGAAATGAAACTGAAAATGTCAGCATAATGCAAGATGGGAAGCCATTCTCAGATGAAGCCAGCTCATGAGGAATAAGAATAGAAGCTTTTGGGGAATTCTTGGAAACCTTAGGGACTTTCCACAAATTGTGAGAAAGGGGGTTCAGGCTGGTCTTTTCTAGAGTAAGGGGCATTATCCTGTGAAATTTACTGGAACAGGTCAAGCCTTAGTGGAAAGAACCCTGGCTTCAGGGTGAGAAGGACTGGCTCCAGCACCAACTTACTCCTATGTCAAGTTGTCTAAACTTTCTGACTCAATTGCCTTCACTACAAAAGGATGGATTTGGATAAGAATATTCCTTTTAGTTTTACAATACCACAATGCGTTATCACAAACAAGCCATGGGATGCCTGCATGAAACAGAAAATAAAGTGGAGTCCGTAGAGGTGTACATTTCATAGGGGGCTGGTTGTGTGGCTTTCTTCCAATTAATGTGGAAAGATGGAGGAATAAGACCTTTCTGAATATCCAAGATGTTCAACAGGTACCGGAACCCAATGGGGTTCCAAGTCAATAGGGCCTGTTTAATGCATTTGCTCTGTGCCAGGCACAGAGAAATAGGACGTACATACATTATGTCTGCAACAAAACCTAGGGCAGGGACTGATAGCATTCCCTTCCTGGGAAACTGAGGCACGGTGATTAATCAACCTTCCAAGTACACACCTGCTGACAGGCATGGGTGGTCAGAGTCCAGAGGCTGTTTCGTTAATGACTGCATCTTCCTGTTACATGGTTGTGGACAGTTGAACTGGCAACACCTGCTTCCCACACATGTTCATGCTCTGTCTCTCGGGCGAGCCTCCAAACATCCCTCCACAGGGGTAGCTCCAGGATTACTGTCCCTATCCCATAGTTGAAGAAACTGAAGAATCTTCCCCGAGTGCAGAGAGGAAGATCCAGGACCCAAAGCCAGACTTTCTGATAATAATGCAGTCTTCTGCTGGGGTACACACCAGGGTCATAGACCAACGCCAGCCATAAAATCACTCAGATGTGCTTCCAGCATCTGGAGACTCAGATACTCTGAGCTCCTAACTGGGGGAGTTGAGAGTGACTTATTTGTCCTGACACTGTGAGCAAATATCACATTATTTGCATGAGGAACATGCTCACCCACTTACTCACTTCTGCTCCAGAATGATCCTGTGGCACATAACCAACAGCTTTGCCATAATCTTCTGCCAACTTCCCAGATGGCACTTGAGTTCTTGGGACTATACCAGCGTGTTGGGAGCTGATGGGCGAACACAGTCTGTAGGAGTGTGTAAGGGAGACTCTGATACTCATGGGGCTTGGCAGTGCCCCAATGTCCACGCACAGCCTCACACTTGCACACAGGGCCATCCTGGCCAATCCTCCCAATTGCCCTGCCTCCACAGTGTCTGCCTGAGAGTGGAAATGCATGCCTTCCCACCAAGTTCCAACCAGAAATTTGTACTGATGTTGAATCGGCTGTTGTAATGCGACCAAACTACCCAAGTCCTCTCTGTCTCTGACTGACTCGTTCCCAGCTGCCTGGCTTTCAGGAGTGGTTCTCAGTCCTGGTTTGCATGAACACAGCCTAAATGATGTCCGTGGTAGAGGATTTAGCTCCCTCGCATTCATCGGGGTTTTCAGAAGGAACTTCCGTACCTAAGGAACCACTTGAAAAACCTGCTGGGGCCACAGCACATTATGGCTTGGTTTGCATTTTCCTGAGGACTAGCAAGGTTGTAGAGGAATGGCAGCCCTTGGGTACTGCTGGCCGGAATACAAAATGGTACAGCCGTTATGGAAAACAGTATGGCAGATCCTCGAGAAATGACAAACAGAGCTACCATGTGAACCAACAATCCCCCTTCTGGGTACTTATCCAGAAGAATTTAAATCAGGATCTCAAAGAGGTACCTGCCGTCCCATGTTCACTACAGCACTTATCTACAATAGCCAAATGTAGAAACGACCTAAATATCCCTTGACAAATGAATGGATTAAAAAAAAAAAAACCCACCCACCCACACACACACACACACACACACACTTCAAAAAGAAGAGAATCCTGCCATATGCAACAACACGGATGAACCTGGAGGACATTATGCTAAATGACATAAGCCAGACACAGAAGGACAAATACCGCACGATTCCACTAATATGAGACGTCTAAGGTAGACCATATATTTAAAAAATGGAAGCCAAAATAGAATGGGGGTTGCCAGAGGCTAGAGAGAAAGAAAAATGAGGAGCTGCTAGTCAACACGTATAAAATTTCATTTATGCAAGATGCATAAGTTCTAGAGATCGGCTATGCCTGGAACAGTATGGGATTGTACACTTGACAAGCTATTAAAAGGGTAAATATCATGTGAAGTGTTCTTAGCACAATACAATTTTAAAAAGAAAAAAAAAAAGAAAGGAAAACCTGCTGGGGCTAAAGACAGAGTATGCTTCTTTCTCAGTCTTTTTTTCTCCTAAAAAGAAACCACCTGCCTTGTCCCAGAGCCTGCCCAGGCATGCAAGCCTTTTAAACTTAGAACATTTTCATTTGGGCCCTAAATGAAAAAGTAAATATTTTCCCCAATCAAAGAAAGACCTGAGTCAGCAGAACTAAATGGTTTATTAAGCATCACGTACATTTTAAGAAACAGGGCTAAGATCCAGACTTACCTTGATGAGGATTTAGAGTTTCAAGGAAATTACTACAAATACATCCAAGCTTGGATGTATTGGGGGGGGGGGATGTAAATGTATTTGTAGTAAGGGTTGGGGGAGAATCTAAACCCAAAGAAGCAAAAAGCAGACTGGTGCCAGATTCTTCTTGATTTCTAAAACTCCAGAAAAGAGAGAGAAAAATTCTAGAGTTTCATAAATGGCTTAACCACTCCACAAAAACACAAACATGGTAGGCAAGAGGGAGAGGGTCTCAGTACATTGGAAAACAGGGTTTGGATTGGTTACTATAAGACTACAGACGGTAGGAACTGTTCACACTCATTGTTGAATTTGTTTCTCACATGGGTCAGGGTTTCGCAAGTCTGCAACCATGCGTATACGATGATTGAACAAACAAATAAACAAATATAGATAAGGGAAGTCAGGTTTCTGTCGGACAGAGAAAGTAGCTAGAAACAAGCAAGGAGAGGAAGCTAGAATGAAGCCGCTGGTGCTGGGTAAAAGCCAGAGCTGCTAGGAAAACCTCATGATTATTATTATCATGATTATATTATTTAATATGCCTACAAGTAGATACAGAAGTATAAACAGGTTGGTATACATGGCTTAGAATATGCACACGTATTATCTTGCTCTCTATGCTGAGCGCTTCTCAGAAATGACACTCCAGGGGTAACATACACCTAGCACTCAGGTCTTGGTTTCTGTCTCGGTCCGTTCAGGCTGCTATAGCTGAATACTATATAGACTGGGTCGTTTGTAAGCAACAGAAATCTATTGCTCATGGTTCTTGAGGCTGGCAAGCTCAAGATCGAGGTGCCAGCAGATTGTGTCCAGGGAGGGTCCACCCTGGTTCACCAATGGCCATCCTTTTGTTGTGTTCTCACATGGCAGGAGGGACTGGGGGCTCCCCGGGATGTCTTGTATAAGGGCTGTCCCCTCATGCCTTCATCACCTCCCAAAGACTTCACATCCAAATGTCACCACACTGGGCATTGGGATTTAACATATGAATTTGCAGGGGACTCAAATATTCAGCATATAGCAGTGACTAAATACTACTCTCCAATAAAAGGGACCAAGGATCTCTACAGTAGGGGCTGATTCTAAGGCTGGGCAGGGGAAAAACACAAGATGAGGGTCTTGTCATGCCAAAAAACAATGAAATGCTTAAAAAAAAAGATAGGGGCATGCCAAAAAGACACAAGAGTCAAGCAAAAGAGACCCCAGTGGCCAAGCTGGAACAAAGGGAACAACAAATATATAATAATAGCATTTAGCTTTGGATCATAACCTAAGAATACAATAAATATCCACAAGTCCATACTGATATCAATACCTGATTGAATAAATAAAGAGGCAAAGAGGATTAAGAGTACATTTATCTTGAGGAGCACTGAGTAGGATATGGAGGTGTCGAATCATGATACTGTACACCTGAAATTAATATAACACTGCAGGTGAACTACACTGGAATTAAAATAAAATAAAAAAGAATCATCAATCAACCAATCAGTAATTGGAAAAGGGACAAACATTCCTTACAGAAAAATATCAATGAATAAACGTAGAAGGAATGAGGGAGTGAAAACACCACTATTGAAGTACCATAGTAATAATTGTTGCAGGCAAGACCCACTGATGAATGCTAAAGCCAGGGGATGAAACATGAAGGGTATTTTTTTTTTAAGACTTATTTATTTATTTGAGATGGGGGAGGGGCAGAGGGAGAGGGAGAGAGAGAGTCTTAAGCAGACTCTGAGCTGAGCATGGAGCCTGATGCGGGGCTCGATCTCATGACCCTGAGACCACAACCTGAGCCCAAACCAAGAGTCAATCACTTAACTGACTGTATCACCCAGGGGCCCCAAACATGAAGGGTATTTTAAACAGGATATTTGCACAGCCTCAGAGTTCTTGTATTTGTTAGTTTATTGTGGTTTTAACACATGTCCACAAATTCTTTGGTATTAACTCCCTCCAGGAGGAATTCATTCCCACCCCCTGCTCCCTTGAATTTGAACTAGATTTAGTGCCTGGCTCTAATGTCTGGCATACAGAAAGGGAAAATAATGATTTTACAGTGGAGAAACCCAGCAGACACCATCGAAAGTGAGTGAAGAAGGTTAATATCACCAGTTATAAGTCATGGTATCATATACTTCCTGACAGCATGTGATGAGAAGCCACTTCCTCCGTAACATTTTCTCCCAAAATCTGTAACTCTAGTCCAATCACGAGAAAACAGGAGACAAACCTAAATTGAGGATATTCTACCAAAAATGCCTGAGCAGTACCCTTCAAAATGTTGACATGAAAAACAAGGAAAGATTAAGAGACTCTCAGATGGGAGGAGACCAAGGAGACATTACAACTGAATGCAACGCGGTATCCTGGATTGGACCCAGAAACAGGAAAAGAACATCAGTGGAAAAACTGGTAAACTCCCAGTGAAGTAATAATTTAGTTAACAGGATTATACCATAGCTGTATAAGATGTTAAGATTAGGAGAAGCCAACTGAAGAATGTGTAGGAACTCTCTACAACCTTTTTGAAATCTTCTGGTAATCTAAAATGCTCTCAAAACCATTTTTTTTTTTTTAAAGCACACTTAAATTAATTTAAGGACCAACTGGGTGGCTCAGTCATTTGAAAGTCCAACTCTTGGTTTTGGCTCAGATCATGATCTCAGGGTCATGGGATCAAGACCCACGTTGGGCTCTGTGCTCAGCACAGAGTCAGCTTGAGATTCTCTGTCTCCCTTTGTCCCTCCCCTGCTCTCTCTCTCTCAAATAAATAAATCTTTAAAAAAGAAAAAAAATGAATCAAAAACCCCAGCTATGTAAGAAACACACCCAAAGCAAAGCATCACAGAATATATATGTGTGTGATGGCTAAGAATGTATTAGGACAAGTTTGAGCAAAAAAGAAGACAAAGGGACAATGTTACCATTCAACATCATAAAATCACAGGGTAAAATGTATTAGAAGGAAAATAGCTCAGTTCACTTTGATGATAATTATTGACCTCAATAAAGATATAATTGCATGAAACTTGATCCAGCAAATGAAACATCTTCACAATATATAAAGAAAAAACTCTTGTAAGTGTAGACAACATTAACAGAAATATGAATGTTGATGATTTTAACACACCACATTCGGTCAAGTAGACATAACATGTGTAATTGGATAATAAAAGAAATAAGGTTGATTTACTAGATATGTCAAACTTTTTAACCAACAGAGAACACATATTCTTTACAAAGCCCCAGGGAGAATTTTGAAAATTGATCATAATCTACAGTACAAAAAACTTCCAATGATTTCTAAAAGGAAAAGAATGCACAGGCTATCTTATGAGGTCACAATGGAATAAAACTAGAAATTGACAAAATTTATAACAACTGCAGCAAAATCCTAAATACTTAGAAATGGGGGGAAAAAAGAACCTAACATTGTCCTATGAATAGTGTGCAAAGAAGATAATACAAATTTTAATTGCAGAATATTTGGATGAAAACAAAACTGAGAACATTATGTGCAAAACCTCAGAGTGCAGTCCAAACTGCAGTCAGATGCAAATTATAGATTAAGTGCTTTTATTTCAAAAAAGAATAAGAAAACTAAATGAAATGATGAATTCCATGAGATGGAAAATGGGCCGTGAAACTACAGAACGCAGGAGAAAAAAAGACTAATACACCTAAAATCAGAAAAGTAAATCATAGAATCAATAATTGAAGGGCTGGCTTTTTAAGAAAAATGAAATCGATAGACATTTGCTTATTCTAATCAAAAACAGAAAGGAGGGAAAAATGAGAAATAAAATTACTAGTAAGAAAGGGGAAGGAACCACAGGAAAAAATATAGAGAAAATTTTAAATATTCAAAGCTGTTGGCATGGAAACAGACACATAGATGAATGTAATGGAGCAGAGAGTCTAGAACAAAACCCAGGCACAGATGGTCAATTAATTTATAACTAAGAGGCCGAGAAGATACAGTGGCTTCCCATCCTCACTGTCACCTGGTTATGCCAGACTCAAAACAAATTGGGAAGCATTCCCTCCTCCTGCCATTTTTAAAGAGTTCATGTAAAATTGGTGGTAGTTTTTCCTTAAATGTTTGACACCACTGGAGCTTGGGCAGGGGTGGGGCGGGAGGGGATGGTATTTGATTATGAATTAAATATTAAAAGAGTCAAAACTATTCAGATTTTCTATTTCTTCCTGAGTCAGTTTTGGTAAATTGTATTTTTAAAGGCATGTGCTAATTTCATTTGAGCAATTATATTTATTAGCATAAAGTTGTGCATAATATCCCCCATAATACCCTTTTAAAAAATCTATAGGATCTGTAATGAGACTACCTCTGTCATTTCTGATTTTAATTTGTGTCTTCTCTTTTTTTCTTGATTAGTGTTCCTAGGCACTGTATCAATTTTTTTTTTTTTTAAGATTTTATTTATTTATTTGACAGAGAGAGACATAGTGAGAGCAGGAACACAAGCAGGGGGAGTGGAAGAGGGAGAAGCAGGCCTCCTGCCGAGCAGGGAGCTGGCACTGTATCAATTTTATTTAGTCTTTTCAAAAAACTAAGCATGTGGACATTGCTGCTATAAACATCGGGGTGCACATACCCCTTCGGATCCCTACATTTGTATCTTCGGGGTAAATACCCAGTAGTGCAATTGCTGGATCATATGGTAGCTCTATTTTCAACTTTTTGAGGAACCTCCATACTGTTTTCCAGAGTGGTTGCACCAGCTTGCATTCCCACCAACATCTGTCATTTCCTGACTTATTAATTTTAGCCATTCTGACTGGTGAGCACTGTGAATTGTGCAAGACTGTTGAATCACAGATCTGTACCTCTGAAACAAATAATGCAATATATGTTAAGAAAAAAAAAAAAGAAGAAGATAGCAGGAGGGGGAGAATGAAGGGGG
>NW_022589750.1:7119272-7146999 GCF_004348235.1 Phoca vitulina | reverse complement strand
GAAGGGGGGGGAATCGGAGGGGTAGACGAACCATGAGAGACGATGGACTCTGAAAAACAAACTGAGGGTTCTAGAGGGGAGGGGGGTGGGAGGATGGGTTAGCCTGGTGATGGGTATTAAGGAGGGCATGTTCTGCATGGAGCACTGGGTGTTAAGCACAAACAATGAATCATGGAACACTACATCTAAAACTAATGATGTAATGTATGGTGATCAACATAACAATAAAAAATTTTTAAAAAACAAGCATGAACTATATTCACTATTTTTTATTAGTTTTTCCTATTTTATTGATTTTTTTCTTTATTATTTTATCCTTTCTACTTATTTAAGTTGTAATTTATTCCCTTTTCATAATTTCTTAAGAAGGAACTTGATTTGTGGTTTTATTTTTTCAAAAGATTTTATTTATTTATTTGTCAGAGAGAGAGAGAGCACAAGCAGGGGGAGCAGCAAGCAAAGGAAGGAGCCCAATGCGGGGCTCCATCCCAGGACCCTGTGATTATGACCTGAGCCGAAGGCAGATGCTTAACTGACTGAGCCACCAAGGCATCCC
Organism: Phoca vitulina; assembly: GCF_004348235.1. Taxonomy (NCBI): domain Eukaryota; kingdom Metazoa; phylum Chordata; class Mammalia; order Carnivora; family Phocidae; genus Phoca; species Phoca vitulina. Next base: position 7,146,443 of record NW_022589750.1, on the reverse strand, counting down.
TGATTTGTGGTTTTAAATCTTGCCTCTCTTCTAATATAAGCATTTAAATCTATAAATTTCCCTTGAACCATTGCTTTAGTTGCACCCTGCAAACTTTGATATGTCATATTTAGAATACAATTTGCATATTATTTTCTCCATCCTTCAATTCAACCTATTTGTGCCTTAATACAAAAATGCATCTCTTATAGACAGGACTTGATTGAATCTTGTCTTTTATCAAGACTATTAAGTGAACTGCTTAGACATTTACATTTAATGTAGGTAATGATATAATTCGGTTTAATTTGAGTGTTATGAAATTTTTTTTGTCCGTTCCATCTTTTTTTTCCTTCTATGTTCCTTTTATCCTATCTTATTTGGGATCAATTGCATAATTTTAATATTTATCTTATTTTTCAGCTATACCTTTGCTTTGCTGTTGGTTAGCATTATTTTGTAGTTGCCCTAAGGGATATAAAGTTCTTCCTTAATTTATCACAGCCAATTTAAAATTAATGTACCACCTCACATACAGTATAAGAACCTTACCGTAGTGTAATTACATTTTTCCCCTCTCCTTTGTGCTTAGAACATATATTTTACTTCTACATAATTATAATCAGTTGTCTTTTATTTTCCCACATACTTATTATTTCTGGTGCTCTTTTTACCTTCCTGTGGATGTAATTTAGCATCTGGTATCATTTCCCTTCGGCCAAAAGAGCATAATTTAGTGTATCTTGTCACTCGGGTCTTCTTGTAACAAATTCCTTTAGTTGGTTATTTATCTGAAACATCTTTATTACACCCTCATTTTGAAGGATTCTTTTAATGCATATATAGAATTCTGAGGTTTTCTTTCGGCACTTTAAAGATGCTCCTTTGTCTTCTTACTTTAATCAATAATTCCCTTTGATGAGCAGTTATTTATCATTGGGACCGTTTGTCCCTGGGTATCATTTTTTTATAGACCTGTTCACACAGTTTCAGTAGGAACTCAATAAACTCCTTGTCTGTTCGGTCTCGCCTGGTGGAGATTCCCTTCCCTGCAACCCCTCTGTCTGCCCTTGCTTCTAGCATGAATTGCCATGTTTCTCTGAATGTTATGGGTGGGTAACATCTCTCTGTTCTCTGAATTCTGGTCATCATATAGAATTTTCTCTAATACACTCTTTTGGCCATTTGCATTGGGAATTGAGCCCAGGGGAGAGTCCTGACTGGAAAAAATAAAAAATTCCACTATATATATATATGGAAAAAATATATATATATGGAAAATACATGGAATTATTTCCATGTATTTTAACTATTAATGTTGTGAATTCTGTTTCTTTTTTAAAAAAAGACTTTATTTATTTATTTGAGAGAGAAAGAGAGAGAGAGCACAAGCAGCGGGGAGAGACAGAAGGAGAGGGAGAAGCAGGTTCCCAGCTGAGCAGGGAGCCCCACACGGGGCTCCATCCCAGGACCCTGGGACCGTGACCTAGGCCAAAGGCAGATGCTTAACCAACTGAGCCACCCAGGCTCCCTGCATTCTGTGTTTCTTGATATTAATATTGTGATACCTGGTTTCTTTTCCCTTGCATTTATCTGGTATATTTTCATATCCTTCAAATGTAACTTTTCTATGTTTCTTTGTTTTCATTGCGCACTGAGACACAGCTCTTCTTTTATGCTACAAGTTAATGGTTTTTGTTTTCTTATCTTTAACCAGTTTCCAATTTACATTTATCGTTTCCTTGTCATCTTGCTTTAGTCTTCCCTCATACATTGGTTTTCTTTCCCTATCTTTTGTTATATGAGCCCTATATATTTCTTTATTTCCTCTAGGGAATTTTAAGATATAAATCCTGCTTTCAGTTTCATTTTAATTTTTTTTTTAAAAACTGCATCCATTAGCTCTTTAATTATCAACCTCAAGTAGGAAATAGTATCTACTATTTCTCTTCAGTTCAGAAAATTACAAAATTCCTTCCTTTTTTCCACTCCCTATTTTATGTGTAATATGAGATTTTAGAAGCTGCTTATTGTTTTTTTCTCATTTTAAAGCCTTCTAATCCTTCAAAATCACTTATGGCAATTCCATAGTGCTTTGCAACTTTATTTTAAATTTATTAAGACTTAATTATATATGTAAACAATTTCAGGTTTCACTTCTAGCCTTTTATTCTACTTCCTCATTACTGAGTCTGAGTTTTTAAAAATTGCTACAGTTTCTTATTACATTTGAGTTCAGCTTTGGGTAACATTTTTCTGGATAGGTATGTGGGTTGCATGCTTTGAGTATTTGCATATCTGGGAGCTTTTCCCATTATCTTCACACATGAATAGCATTTTGTCTAGGAATTTGGGGGTCGGTAAATTTTCATCTCAAAACTCTTTGTGGATTTCTCCAATGTCTTCAAGCATTTAATGTCGCAGAAGAGAGGTCTCAGCACTTCCTGGTCCTTGTTTGCTCTGCAAAAGAATTCACTAGATAGGTCCTTCATCCACTGAGCTCCCCATAATGAGCTCGTGGACTTTGCAATATAATTTTAACTGTAAACGTTTAAATTACACTTTAACTTGGTCCTGGTAACTTATTATGAAAATAAAGACAAACCTGTTTAGAGCCCATTTTTCCCAAAGGACAGAATAGGATTGTGATGGAAATCGTGGTATAGTTTAGGAAAACAAGTTTTCTGCCCTAGAGCTTGGTCATAAACAGGAGAGTGCAGGAGAAGGAAGAGGGTAGCCGTGAACAGAGAACAAGGAACTACAGTGGAGATGGGAGAGTACCATCAGTTGACCCACATTCAATCAGCTTCATGGGTTTAGTTCCAGTTAGTGCAGAAGATAAGATCACAATAAAATTTCCTATTTGTCTCCTATAGAAGGAGGCCTACAAATGTTCCTGGAAACATAATATGTGTGTTTCACCACTTTGTGAAAATCGTCCTTTGTATTACGATTTTGTCTATGGACTTTATCTATTTTTAGAATAACAATTGTGTAGTGTTTCAGTGTGCTGTTTATTGGAGTAATAATATCACCTACCGAGCCTGTTGCTCCAATAGTAAATGTCATGTGTATTTATGACAAGTAAATATATTATTATACACCTGCAGAACCCCAAATAATACACTTATTATGGCCCAAAGTATATTATACCCTATAGAACTTTTGAGATAACCTTTTGAGATAAACGATGATGTAAATGATGCTCTTTTGTGCACTCAGCCAGAGTACCCCCCAACATACACCAAAGGGGGGAAAAAACCAGGAAGAGGGGAAGAAATCATCTTTCTAGGTACCACGACTTTCTTACAACTTCCAGAGATCCACTGAGTCTAGTTCCTGCTGGAATAGTCCCTCTGGGCTGACACAGGTTTCAGAAAGACATACAGTGGAACCAATTCTTGATAACCTGCATGTCTCTGTGCACTTGAATGTCCTGTCCTCACGAAGACCCCCTCTCCCCACGTTCTGCGGGGAGCAGATGACGTGGAGTGGGGGAGAAGTGTCACAGTGTACGCCCAGCTGGTCTGGATTATCCAACCTCCGAGGTGTATCCGCCGGCTGCCCCGGTATCCCATTATAAATCACCTCCCTGCTAAACATCAGGCCCGACTGGGGGCTGATTCATTGGCTGAATGCTGCTACCTGGCTCCGGGAGAAGCCCGTGTCTCTGTCCTGTAATAGTCATCACGCTTTAAGCAACCTTCACATTTTTGAACAGTGACATAGTGTCCTCAGCTGAAGAAAGAGGAAGTCTGCAGTCCATTTCCGGCAGCTTGCAGGGAGCGGTTTCCCTCTCCTTGACATTAGCAAGGTTTGTCAGCTTGTTAATCTTTAAGGGGATTTGGGCTCTGGACTGGACTCTGAGAATGAATTTGGGGGTGGGGCGGTGGGGTTTGGGGTGGATAATATAGTCAGAGCTCTTCAAGATGGTTTGAGGGAGTAAAAGAGATGCCCATGTTTTTTATGGCTACGATTCCCACTTGGCCTTGGGTTTCAAGTCCCAAGTTTATGTGAAAGGAAAACCACAAACTATTGGCTATGTAAGCACTATAATAATAGTCTCTACCTTTTCTCCTGATGACTTCCAAGTCTGTTTCCATAATTCCGAGGTAGCAGAAGCAATCAATAACTATAATATAAATTACATGTGGATTGAGCATTCAAGCATTACGGAGTCTGCCTTCTCCAGAAGGCCAACGTTAACCGACAAGGTTGGCCTGGACACATTTTCCTCCCTTTTCCCTTATTTTTCTGCCTGATGCCCAACAGCCAATTGAGATCTGGTGAGAAAAGCAGAATTCGGGAGTAACTAGACTCACCCCCTCTCACGGAATAGCTTTATTCTGATAAACCCCCCTTGCTTGCAAAGACCGCATTCGCCGTGAGATAAGACAGAGGAGGGAAAATTTCTCCCACAGAGACTGGCTCTAGCAGTCACACTTATAATTGTTCTCTGACAAATACATATTTGCCTTAGACAAAATGCTTGAGATGGGCTCCATCTGGCAAACATCACAGGCTTCTCTACAGCTGGAACAATAATGGCATTGTTTTAATATCAGACGGTAGGTAGAGATGGAGTCAGAATGACATCTGGCCCTACAGACACCGTGTTCAGCTTCCCTCCTTGGGGCGAAGAGAGAAATCTTCTAAGACGTGTCCTCTATAGATTTTTCTGGATAAATGCTATGCTCAGAATGCCATGCCCTTTCCAGGAGAGTGGTATTTAAACTGTCCTTCCGGGGCACCTGGGTGGCTCAGTCGGTGAAGCGTCTGCCTTCTGCTCGGGTCATGATCCCAGGGTCCTGGGATCGAGCCCCGCGTTGGGCTCCCTGCTCAGAGGGGAGCCTGCTTCTTCCTCTGCCCCTCCCCCCATTCACATGCTCTCCCTCTCTCTTGCTCTCAAAATAAATAAATAAAATCTTAAAAAATAATAAAAAAACACACTGAGATACCACCTTACACCAGTTAGAATGGCAAAAATGGACAAGGCAAGAAACAACAAATGTTGGAGAGGTTGTGGAGAAAGGGGAACCCTCTTACACTGTTGGTGGGAACGCAAGTTGGTACAGCCACTTTGGAAAACAGTGTGGAGGTTCCTCAAAAAATTAAAAATAGAGCTACCCTATGACCCAGCAATTGCACTACTGGGTATTTACCCCAAAGACACAGATGTAGTGAAAAGAAGGGCCATATGCACCCCAATGTTCATAGCAGCAATGTCCGCAATAGCCAAACTGTGGAAAGTGCCGAGATGCCCTTCAACAGATGAATGGATAAAGAAGATGTGGTCCATATATACAATGGAATATTATTCAGCCATCAGAAAGGATGAATACCCAACTTTTACATCAACATGGATGGGACTGGAGGAGATTATGCTAAGTGAAATAAGTCAAGCAGAGAAAGTCAATTATCATATGGTTTCACTTATTTGTGGAACATAAGGAATAGCATGGAGGACATTAGGAGGAGGAAGGGAAAAACGAAGGGGGAAATCGGAGGGAGAGATGAACCATGAAAGACTGGACTCTGAGAAACAAACTGAGGGTTCTAGAGGGGAGGGGGTTTGGGGGATGGGTTAGCCCGGTGATGGGTATTAAGGAGGGCACGTTCTGCATGGAGCACTGGGTGTTATATGCAAACAATGAACCGCGGATCACTACATCAAAAACTAATGATGTATTGTATGGTGACTAACATAACATAACATAATAAAATAAAATAAATAAATAAATACCTAAACCGTTAAAAATAATAATAATAAAAAATAAACTGTCCTTCACGAACTATGAAGGTTGCCAACGTGCTCAAGGTCCCCGTGCGAGTGTGAAGGGGTAGAGGAAAGATCTCTAACTTGCATTTAAATGAGAGCCATCCTGCTTTTATTTCTTTAAATATCAGCTTCCTACATAAGAGCTAGGCTGAAGGAACAGTTCTACTGCTTTTAAGAAAGGGGGAGGAGGAACAGAAAATCAGATCTATGACATGACACTCTTGCTTTATAGATTTGGTTGCATCCCATCAAGGGTCATGGCAGCCAAACCAACTTGTTGGCACAGGGACGGATTTGGAGCAGAAGCCTCTGTGACTCTGTTTTGAGAAATTTCTACAAGATTTGAAAATTAGCAGAGAAAAATCGTCAGCACTCCCAACTATGGAAATTACCAACCCTCAATGAGTCCGCTTTACACAGATAATCCATGCCTTGTAACGGAGACCTTTTCTTCCTCCAGGATTTAATGTCATTTCATGCTCCTGAAGAATCAGTTGGTCAGAAACACTTAACAAAAAAGAACACAAACCCTTTTTAAAAGCTGTTTTTCTATTTTTTTTCATGAAATTTAAAGATACTGGACAATTTTCTCTCGATGTTTATTCTTTTGGGCTGCCTTCGGTGAACTTTGAAGGAGCGGCAGGGAGGCACAAAATAGAATAATACACAAAGTTTGCCATCAGAACTGGGTTTGGGTCCTAATTCTGCTACTTACTGTCTACATGTTTTGGGATAAGTTGACTAGCCTCTTTGCATTCAAATGTCCTCATTTATAAAATAGAAATACCTAAGCGGCCTCATTCCCATGAATGTTAAATAGAAAAAACACAGAACTGATCACAGCGGAAACCTACAAATGAGGTCGCCACTCATTTTATTTCATTTTTTTTAATTTGAAGTTTCACTGTACGAATTGCTAGTAGAATGGCCTTGTAGCTACATGAGGTATTCCAAAGGCAATTGATTATCATTTTAATATCAGTAAGCACTGGGTGGTCTGGGATGATGAAAGTTTGCAGGCTTCAGTCAAGTTCAAAGCTGTTCGGTAGACAGAAAGTATACCCACATAATGTATGATCCAGGGCAATAGAAAATCTGATGAGGTAATCAACCTAGGTTCAAGTTGCAGGTGTCTGTAAGTAGACAAAAGAATTAAGAAACGTACGGGACATGAATCTAGAGGTCTTGTGCCCCGTGAAAACCTCTTTTGAGTTACAGAGTCATTGATGTGGAAAATTATCAATACGGTATAACGCACCACATCAAAGTTGCCGACAAGAATCCAGTCAGCCCCCTGGCTGAAATTTTTCTTTTTGCAACCCTCAAACATACTGAAAGAGCAACACCACATCATCTATGGGTTAATATAATAGTGTCCTTACTTGCCAGAAACAACTGTCCTGAATGCATGCAACCCTCACTCATCAGAAATGTCTTGTCCAAGTTCCCATCAATTATATGAAAGGGTAGATATCTTCCTCAGTGATATGCACCTTACAGTCCCCCGCCAAGAGTTAGAACTCAGCATTCAAATGTGGAAGTAAAAGAACATGCTGGTTTTTAATATTTGGTGTTAAGAACTTGTTATGTTTAAGAAAGTTTGACCCTAATAGAGTAGCAGCCTGGTAACCTCAAATTAAAATGTGAATTACGTATTTAATTTAGAATCGTGATTTTAATTTTCAGCCTTTCTAAGTGTATATGTTCTGTTGGAACATTTAAGGGAACTCAAAGTTCATTATATTTATCCTTGTTTATCAGATGTCTGAGGGATGGTGTAAGTTACACGAAGTCAAATACATCAAATTCAAATATGCAATCTAAAATATTCATGGGAATTAAATTATTGAAATTTATAACTGGGACCAAACATTAATCAAAAGAGCTTTGAGAGTGAATGGTAAAACTGCTGAAAGAATAAAAAGAACAATACAATTTATAAGCAGACTTTAAAAGTACCAGGAAGAACTAAGGCTTTAAGTTTGTAACTGTAATGTATCAAATATTAATTTTAGAAATTAAATAAACTTCTGAAGAGTCCCTTCTGTGCACACAAGCCACCCCTCAAGTTAATTCTTAAACAAACAAACAAACAAACAAACAAAAAATCCCTTAAATTAATAACAATAACTCAGGAAGGTTATTTTCTCAACTGAATGAGCTGGACTCAGTGAACTGTAGGCTGAAACCTTTTTCACCATCTCCCGTTAACCTTGTTCTGTGGGAAAATTCTCTGCCTACTCCTAGACCTCATCTCACACGGGTTCCTCAGCTTTTTCTGTCTCTGTCATAAAATAAAGACCCCAACCCTGTCTTAATAAGCATGTAACTCAGGTCGGAGCAATTTTAAAACCCCAAATTCCATTCAAGTTTAAGACTTCTCCCCTCCCTCAGCATGGCTTACTTCTGGACCGGAAGCCCAGAATGGAGGGCAGGGATCTAGGCTGCTTCCTCACTGAGTCCTGGCCCCATGGCTCCTCCCATCCCTTAGCAGCTCCGCTTGGCTCCTGCAATGTTGGAACCAGGAGGGGACGGAGGGCAGAATGGAACTCCCATGGCACCATTGCAACATGCCTTGGTAGCCTCAGGCTGTGGCAGATTCCTCAAACAGAATATTTTGATGTGGCCTTATTTGTGACTCTTCCAGATCCTCTTCTGGGGTCTTCCAGCTGTGGTTTCTATGACTCAAGTAGGGTTAGGCAGGCTGGGATGCATGTAATCCAACTCTGTGTTGGAGTTCCTCCCTCATTCCAGACCTCTTCTTGGATGGGAACCCTTTGAGAGATGACACTAGAGCTGCTCGCTTCCATTACATCCATATCTCATCCCAAGGAAAACTTTTTTTTTTTTTTTTTTTTTGCCACCAGTGGAAATGCAAACCATCCCCCACCCCAACCATATATTCATCTCTCTTTTCTGTCAGCTCCATTTTCTTGGGCCTGTGTCACATGCTAGACTCTGTGTCTCCAATGTCAGAGAACGTATATCAGAGTCTTCAAGGATTTTTACTTGCCTTGGAGAGCAGGAGAGACATCCTCCTCCTCTCCAAATTGACGAAGGAGGAAAAAAGGAAAGAGGGTAATTACCACCACTACCCCCATTCTCTCTGAAGCAATTTCCTCCATGTTAACTTTTCTTACACCCTCAGGTTGGGTGATGGGCTAATGTGGCATCACCAAATCCCCAATCTGTTGGTGGTCCCTGCATCTTGATTTAGGAGGGAGGATCTATGGGATTTGTTACGCTTTTCTTAGCTTTGGGGATTCAAGTTTAGGAGTCTCAAGGCAATATTCTATCATTCAATTACTTTAAACGAACATGTTACACTCATAATTTACAATGAGAAGATATTTTCACAGCCTAAGAGTTTAGTGTCATTAAGTAATTATTTCTCAGGTTGAGAAACGTATGCTCTTATAGGTTCACTGGCGTATTCTCTGAGATATGTGTAAATGCGTCATTTTCTCTTTTAAAAAAGTATAAGAAACATAGGATTCTACCACAGGCTGTGCATAAACGCTTTCATGAGAGTTTCAGAGAACATAAATAAGAAGGCAAAAAAAAGATATAAAACTTAATAGTACAGCCCTGAGATGACCATTGTTAACATCTTGATACCTATTTGTGGGAAATGTTTCTCACAAGCCGGGGATGTTACTGTTTTTGCGGATTCTTTTGTAATCTACTATCTAAATCTAAATATTATCTGACTAGGTATTTATTTTGTTACTGTATGTATTACTTTGATATTTATAAAATGAGGTTATGCATATAATAAAATCTAATTGTGCATACAGTTTTATACTGAAAAGCACAAAGTCTCCCACTGCAATCTTTCTCAACTCAAATCCTACTCCCTAGATGTGACTACTTTTATCAGTTTCTGTTTTAGATACTTCTGGTGGATCTTCCTGTCTTTAAATCAGAGGTTCTCATCTCTGACTTCACATTAAAAATTACTCAGGGGGGCGCCTGGGTGGCTCAGGCAGTTAAGTGTCCAACTCTTGATTTCGGCTCAGGTCATGATTTCAGGGTCGTGAGATAAAGCCCTGCATTGAGCTCCATGCTGGGTGTGGAGACTACTTAAGATTCTCTCTCCCTCTGCCCCTCCCCCACCCCGCTCATGCTCTTTCTCTCTCTCCCTCTCAAAAAAAATAAAAAATAAAAAATACTCAGGAATTCTCTAAATTTCTCCATATTGGTCCTTTCCTAATATTAATTGACCTGGACTCCTGGGCGTGGGACTCATGTAATGGTGTTAATTTTAATGTCCAGTAGTAATTTTGCTGCACCTTGAGAGTGAAGAGTTAAGTTATATAAAATGCTTACACAATAATTGCTTGATCTATCCATTTTAGAAACTACTCATTAATTTTCTGCAATGAGAACTGAAGATTTAGTTTGCTTACACAACCCCCATCTTTCCCTTTCCCCTTGCTTCTCACTTTGGGTAGTTACATAATTTTAAATGTTTTTCCATTGGTTGCATTTATAATTTAAAACAAATGCTGATACCTCTATGTCTGGTTCATCAATTTTGTTTATTATTTTTTTAAAGATTTGCTTATTTATTTGAGAGAGAGAGCGGGGGTGGGGGTTACTGAGGGAGAGGGAGAGAGAAACTCAAGCCGACTCACACTGGGCACAGAGACTGACATGGGGCTTGATCTCATGAACCTGAGATCACAACCTGAGCCAAGACTAAGAGCCAGGTGCCCCTGGTTCATCAATTTTAGACATTGTCTCCTTATTGCTTATTACATAAGATGGGAATATTACCCTCCTTCTTACCTCTCTTCCACTTCCCCCATCCTACCTACCAATTTCCATTAACTGCATGTATGTTTGTATATTGTGAGATTATTATACATCATTATTATATACTTATATATAACACATATTACAGTATTATTATATATTTACATACTTTTTAACAGTGACAGCATATAATAATGTTAAGAAGAGTCTTGCTCCATCACTTACTAGCTTTATAAGCTTGGTCAAGTCACTTAACTTCTTTTTGCCTTGGTTCTTCATCTCTAAAAAGGGGAAAATAATACGTAATATTTTGGGGGGCTGTGAAGATAATACCACTGACCCATGGCACACGTAAAGGCTCATGATATGTTAGTTATTCTTTACTGCTTAGCCCGGCCACGTGTAAGCATCACATTTTTTCCTTTACTGCTTCAGCATGATTATCTCTGGACCATTTAGAGTCGAACACTTCTTGAATCGAGGTTAAGTGAATTTCTTTCTCTTATGCTCTAACAACAGCTTTTCTAAAATGTTCTTTTCAATTTTTGTTTCCTATTCTGATCTCAGATTTCCCATACAGTTTTCCCCTCATCTTGCCAGAAGTCTTTACGTGCCTTTTCTTTTTTCTTGTTTTAAGAACATGTACTGTGCCCCACTCTCTCTTCAAATTATCCCGGCCTTTCCATTATGTGGTCTCCGCCTGCATGGAATCCGCTTTCTTCCTGGGGACACTCATCCGCCCCCTGACCTCTTGCTTCAATCTAGACCAGATGCTCTCTAGGCTCCGCGGATACCACTAGGGTCTATCAACGTTTCCGGCATTCCACCATTTCCTCCCTTTGATCTCTCTCTATTTTTGCTGGTGTAAATCCTCAAATAATTTCCTCAGAATGGTACATGAAAGGTGAATTTTCTTAATCTTTGCATACTTGGAAACCTTATTATTTGCCATCAGGCATTTACAATGAAACTCTTAACAGTAATTTTTTTTCTCTAATTGACAAGCTCATTCTAAAACCCATAGGGAAACGAGAAAGACCTACAATAGCCCAAACAACTTTGAAAAAGAAAAAAAAAAAACACACATGGAGAGCTAATTCTACCCATGGTAGAATTAATACTTCAATACTTGTTTCAAAGTTATAGTATTCAAGAACGTGTGATATTGGTATAAAGATAGATAAATAGCTTAGTGCTTCTGGTATCTTCCAAATCTCAACCACCTTAAATGGTCCCGTCACTTTTTCCCATGTAGGGCTCACAAAGCAGACCTGACCAACTCATAATTGGGCATGATCATCCACGAAAAGGCATCTCTGGTCATACATGTGTTCTAGATCTCAGCAGTCCCATCAGTAGTATGGGTCCAACCTCCACAGAGGAATCTTCTGGCCACTAGGATGCTGTTAACATCTGGCAATGTTATCGGACACCTGGGACCCTGTCTATGTCTATTCATCACCACTGTGCCTACTGCAGTTCATACAACCCTCTTCCTATGTAGATTTGGACGCCAGACTCCCACTGACATCCCTGCTTGCAGTCCTGTACCCTCCCGCACACTTCACTCACAGAGCTTCGTCTGAAATGCAGATCTAGTAAATTCCACACCCCTCCCCATGCCAGCCCCCCTTCCAGCACACACACACACAAACAGACCCCAGCTTCCTTAACATGGCCAAATAGGACCTGCATGAGACATCTCCCCCTTTCTCTTTCCCTTAGTCTAGTTTTTCCAACGTACCAGACTCCCTCTCACATTCTGGCACATTAGGCACAGGCTTTTCTTGCACCTAGAATGTTCTTTCGTTTCTGGTTCTCTCCTCTCCATATTTCAAGTCTCCGCTTCAATGGCACTTACCCTAGCAAGTCAACCCTGACCCCCCTCACAGTCGGATTAAATGCTTCTTCGGGTCTTTTAGAAGCCCTTTCCTTCTGTTTGCCACACTAAACCGTAAGCAATTTGGGGGCAGGTACCACGACCATAGGCACATGAGTTTCTGGTCCGTAGCAGACAATCACTAAATGCTCATCGAACTCGTAAAAGAAAGAGGAAAGTGTACAAAGGAATAGTTCCCTTAAACCAACACTTACCCTCTTCCTTGGGCTACAGCTGGGGAGTCACTGGCACTATTTTAAACTACAAAGTTCCAATGCCTTTGGGCTGGTTTACATTACTCTTTCATGAGGGCTAAAAAGGAAACCAGGCTGTTGGCTAGATTTTCTAAATATGCTATTAGCAGTGATCTCTTTTTAATGATGGCCACCTCCTTGCCATTTGGAACACAGAGTGGGGAAGTCTCCTATCGACAAGCTCACGGCCTTAGCAAGAGCTGCTTGCTGCCCAAACCTCCGGGAAGAGAATGTGCCGTTGGTTCAGAGAATGGCGGCTTTATGCCCCTGGAGAGCCCAAGGCTTGCAGATTGCAATGTGCCTGTGCAAATCTCTGTGTGATTATGTTGGCTGTTTGCGTTAGGAGAACATGGTAAAACCATGAGGCTTCTTGATGCATTTGTAACTGATATTCACAGTGGAGGAAGGATTTGAGAGTCCAATAGCGAATTGGCCCTTTTTGGAAAATTTTATAAGAACTCTCCTCAACCCACATTTGCAATCCTGCTGAATGGGGCTTTTTAGATTTTCCTCGTGAACATGCATAAAATCAACAGCCAAAGAAAATGCATTTTGGACATGGCTCCGTACCAGGATAAACACAGGTTGATTTTATTCAAAGATAATGAGATGGTTTTTTTTCCAAGTTAGGTAGGTAATGACTCTGATTTCTTGTATCAAACATACCAGACGTTATGAGCAGACATGAGTTCAGGAATCTTGAATGTAGGTCCCTCGAGATGCCGTGCACTTATGAAAACCACGCTTCCCCAGCTCACATCCTTTCTGGAGCCCCCTGTGGGCATCGCCCCCGAGCCTGTGACACATTCCTTTGCAAAGAGTCAAAAATCACTTTGGACTATAATGGTGAATAGGGTGGGTAATTAAAAGGTATACTTCTCGAGAGGACAGACAGAAAAGGGGGGAGAAAGTCAGTGTGAGACATACTGCAATGCCATGGAATGATTTAGCACATGGCTGTGTATCCACATCCCTGTGGAAGTTCAAGGTTGGTTCTTAAGCTGGAAATGGGCTTAAGGCAAAGTAGGTCTGACGGTTGAAAGTGGCGGGGTGAAGCTCATTAGGCGACAGTTAAGACTCCCTGTGTCATAGCAAACTTCAAATTTTATCCCTTAAAAAAAATCTAAAGCACGGAATATCATTAAATCCTTATAAATATTTGTCTTTTCGTTAACGGTAATCTCAGAGAAGTTCATAGGCACCAAAACCCACCTCTCCCTTAATGGCCAGAGTGAAAAAGAAGCCACAGCTGTACACCTGGGTGAATTCATGATGATGTGAGTGTGGGTGCAGGCCATCTGCCTGCCTACCTGCGCGTAGGACACCCCATAAAGCGAACCTTGGACTCCCCTACTTCTGTCAAAGCGAGGCACACACAAAATGTGTACATCTACAAAGGGTAACATTTTCTGAGTTCTTACTCTGCTCTAGGCATCCTTCTGAGCACTTCCCATTGATCAGCTATCTCATTTAACCCTTGCCACCCCATGCTACTATCAGTAGAGAATGGATCTGTTGTACGAAGACACAGAGAAGTTACGTTACTTTTCCAAAGCCACAGAGCCACACTCAGGCGGATTCCAGAGTCACGGGCATTGCGTAGGAGTGTGTATTCTCTCCTTTAAAGGGAAGAACCGAATGCCAGTGGCTTTTTCTCCCTCCTAGTTTCCTTTGTGGGGTTGGAGATAGTTTATCTGCATTTTGTAACTAGGTTGCTGGATGGGAGTAAATGTGAATAACTGGTCAATTACAAGCCATGCCGAAACATTACCAGACTTTTTTTTTTTTTAAGATTTTTTATTTATTTATTTGACACAGAGAAAGAGACAGCTAGAGAGGGAACACAGGCGGGGGAGTGGGAGAGGGAGAAGCAGGCTCCCGGCTGAGCAGGGAGCCCGATGCGGGGCTTGATCCCAGGACCCTGGGATCATGACCTGAGCCGAAGGCAGACACTTAACGACTGAGCCACCCAGGCGCCCCAGACTTTGATCATTAATTGGGCATAGGCTATGAAGACGGGGAGGAGTGAAATATGGTTCTCAGCATGCATGGTTTCACTGAAACAGGAGTGAAAAGGAGAAAAAAAGAGATTATAGTCTGTTTTAAACATTTGGAGCTTGAAGAAAGATGGACTATCCAGGTGGGAAGGAACTGTCAGAGACTGGGACTCCTGCTTCCGAGAGAGGTGTGGTGCATCGTCACCAAGCAAACTGAAGACTAGATTGGGACAAGGCCCCAACAGAAAACAGGAGGAGGAGAAGAGTATGGGGAGCCACTGAAGGGTGAAGGTATTCACCAATCAAATTATAGGTTTCCCTCTTCATGTTTCAGGAGAAGGAACCATAGCAATGGCTGAAAGAATATAAACTTTGTGATGTTTCTCAAAAAAAAAAAATGTGATAAATATTACATAGAAAGAAGTAGAGTGTAAAGAGATGATCCAGATGAGTAGACATTTAGGCACAGTTGTAGGTGGAGAGAAGTGTTTTGATGAGTCAAGTTACAGACCAAGGAAATAATCCTTTTTTTATCAAGCCAAAACTACATCTGTAATACTGAACCAATTTTGCTTTGAAATTGACTCCAAAACAGCACTTTATGGTACATTATCCTATTCTTCCAGGTGTATGCACCACTGAATTGAACATCTTTCATCATATAATGTAGCTAATTTGAGTATTCTAGATCAATCTTCTCTCGTCATCTGAACTGCAAATAACCTGTGGTCAAGATTCTCTGAGTCTTGTATTCCTTCCATACGATTCTTGCACAGTGGTGAACTGATAGAAGAAGGCACAGTCATTCATTCAAACAACCTTTGTTTACTGGGAACCTGTTTTGGACTTGGCGCAAAGATAAGTCATAAATAAAATGCTATTACACCAGTTACAAAAGACCACATGCGGTGTGGTTCCATTTATATGAGATGTCCAGACTTGGGAGATCTATACACACAAGAAAGCAGACATGTGATTGCCTAGGGCTTGGGGAGGGATGATGTGGAGTTTGGTGGGATGACAGCCAAAGGGTATGGGAGCTCCTTTTCGGGGTGATAAAAATATTCCACAATTGATTACGGTGATAGTTTGTATAACTCTGTGCATATAATAAAAACCACTGAATCGCACATTTTAATGGATGAACCGTATGGGATGCCAATTATATCTCAAAAATGCTATTACGTAGTCTGTTCTCTCTCGAGGAAAACATTGTATTCAAATAAGGTGGAAAGTACAACAGCAAAGGTTTGTGCAAAGAACTTGGGAAGCAGAGCAGACAGAGAAAGGGCACTTATTTTGTCCATGAGTTTCAAAGAAGCTCAACAATTGTGTGTTAGTTGATTGACCGACCGACTGATGACTAGTTGTGCCTACAGCGCTTGGCACCATGTTGCTTTGAGCCTCAATAGCTCTTGGATCTCTCAGAGTTGGATATTGATTCATGAAATTAAGGTACGATCATCTGGGAGAGGAGCATGCCTCCTAGCTGCCTGGATCTCCCTGAAACATTTGCTTTGCATTCAGACCAAACCCAGAAGAACAGGAAATCAAGCTCTGACATATGGGCATTTGGTCCAGTGGCCAGAACTTTCTTTCCTTCGAAGATTAATGAAGCACAAAGATGCCAACTCTTCCTTTCAACTCGCCACAATAATCGGCTCTCAGCAGCCTGCCAGTTTAATATTGCTTCACTTCAATGCTCAGGAAAAGTCCCAACTGGAAAAGGCCAGAAAAACTTGGTCCAAGAGTTTTTATGAAGAGCAGCTTAACAACCCCTCTAGAACATTCCATAAGCAATATTACAATATTTCCTTTCTTTTTATATCTAGGAATGGGGGAAAGAGCAGGGGGAAAGGCATTGTAATCATGAGTCAAATTTCAAAGTCCATAAGTTGAACCTCTGTGAGGCCCTGGATATTTTCTAAATTAATTGACCATCAAATTCTTACCCTCTACATCTGCATTACATTACAGATCATAAAACTATTTGGGGTTTTTTGCTACTTAAAGGAAAGACTGTGTGGGCATAATGCTCTGAGAGGGCCTGTGCCTTTTCAAAAATTATTTCGAATTCATAAAAAGAAACAAAATTGTCTTTTGTGTTTATGCCTCGCTCTTCCCTAAGAAGCTCAAAGGACTTTGCATAGTCTTGTCGGTCTTGATAAGGGAAAATGAGGACAGACTTCAATGTTAGCAGCTGACTCAGGGAGAACTTGGATTTCCTGCTAAGCTTGTCAGTGTGTTCTCTGACTGTTTCATTTGATAAATTTTGAAAGAGAAGTGCATTCCTTTAAGCCCTTTATTAACCCATTCTTTTAGTCCTTCAACAAATACTTACTGAAGATCGTGCCAGACACTGCACAGGGTTGGGGATACCAAGAAAAGAAGAAAAGAAGAAGAGACGGTTTACAGGCTGGTGTGAGGGACAAGCAATATAGAAGTAAATAGATAAATGGTAGGAGAAATAAATCTGGTCTGTGATAGGAGATAAAACGGAATTGGTTTACCTACTTCACCTAAAGTAAGTCCAAAAACCTCCTGGAGGAGGTGGTGATTGAGCTGAAATAGGAATGAAGAGCAAAATCCAGCCACCCAGGGAAAGAGTCAGGGAAATGTGCAGTAGACATGGGTAACAGCTAGTGCAAAGGCCCTGGGGCAGGGAAGAGTGTATGCTTTAGGAACATACAGACTAACACGGCCAGATAAAATTAGTGAGGGGAAGACTGACAAGAGAGAAATGTGAACAGTTCCTTGTATGTAGTGGGCACTGTGCTATAAACTGAAAAGGATATTGGCTAACTATATTTGCTGACTCTTACAGCGATTGTTTACTACGTAACCATGCACTAGGCTAAGCCAGCCACAGTTTCATCTCACTCCAAATGTATGAAATAGGAGGCATCGTTATCATCATCCACATTTTACAAATGAGAAATGAGAGTAAAAAGTTTAGTCTACTGCCTAACACACATGGCCAACCACGTGGGTCAGGGAAAAGTGATTTGAACCAGGCATTTTGATTCCAGAGGGCAGGGACATAGATGGTCTGTTGTGTTGACCCCTGGTTGTTGTGTGACACTCAAGGAGTAAATAGGCAATAAGAAGACAAAGTCTTGGCTCAAGAAAATCAGAGGATGCTCACAGAACATCTGGACAAGGCTGAGGGCTCGGCCATGGCTTGCCAGGGGAATTAACCAGGCGGAGAGGGTGAGGCAGAGCCAGTGTTACAAGACAGAGACCAGAGACTCTCAGAGTAGCTCAGAGGACCCAAGCAGTCGTGCATGCCTGAAACACGGGGCCAGGAAGTGGCTGGGACTTGTTAAGAGATGATTATGAACCAATAGGCAGGTTCAAAGCCATAAAGATCTAACCCTGTTTGCTGACTTCTACCATTACCCACATCACCAAAAGTATCAAGATGCTCCTCGGTGTTAAAAGCAAAAACAACATCTTTTTAGGTTTGGAGGCAGGTCAAGGGAAACCAATGAAGAGAAATTGCAGAATTTCTGTAATCCTGAGTCTGCATTAGTACGCAAGGATATCATACCTCTGTACGTGCAAAAGACCAGGAATTACCCAAGCTTTGCTCAAGTCTGGGAAGCTACCTGCCTACTCTCCTGAGTCACGGGGGAGCTATTCCAAGGTTATATAACTCCATTAAACAAGCCCCATGCGAGGTTGTCTTTGAATCTGCCTACTTGAGCTCAGGGATCAACAGTTTGAGTTTGGGGGGAAACTGCCTGTTTCTAAAGATAACATTCAATCTAGCTCTGGGCCAGTATATGTGAAGGACAGTGGGGAGCCAAAAGGTCAAGGCAGGAAATGTCAAGTAGGAAACGCCCTGGAAAGTTCTTGGAGCCATGCTCTCTCTTTTTTGTGATACAAGCCTATGGCTATTTCCCGTTCTTTCTTCATTGTGCTCTGTTTGGTCCCAGGAATACGCCTTTTGGAGGCATTCTGGGCTGGCAAACCCAGTCCTCACAAAGGCCCCCCTCTGTGTAAAACACCCGAACCCCGTCAGAGTTCAGTGAGATTCCGGAAGGTTCTGCTCCCACCAATTGAAACACGTTGAGGAAACCAAGCAGGGCAAAAAATATTAGGTCGTGATTCATCCCTTTGTTCACAATTCTTCTAATTTTTACAACTTTCTTTTCTCATTCCAGAAGTTAAATGTGTGAATATTTGGAGAATACAGAAAGATAGAAAAGAAGCAAATACAAAGTACCCATGATCGTATAACGCCTTTTATAATTCAGGGTAAATCTCTTCAGTTATTGTTATTTAACTATAAAATATGTTCATTTTCTTTTGTCTTACAGAAAGATGTATTTTTACAAAAGGCATACTTAGGTATACACACACATAAGAATACATATAAATGTGCTGTTGCAAAAAAATATATATGACATAAAGTAGACCCTATTGCATATATGGTATCTATTTCCCATTTTTCTAAAGTGTTTTCTTCATTATTCGTGAGTCCTTTATATATTAAGAGATCTAATCCTTTGTTAGTTAGATATGTTGCAACGGTTTGCCAAATTTTAGTCTCTTATTGGTTAATCCTGTTTGCATGCAAATGTTTGTAATTTTTATGTAGTTAAATGCCTTATATTTTCCTTTATGATTTATACCATTGACATTGTCATTAGAAAACTCTCATCCATCCAAAGATAGAGAAAGAATCACCTGTCCATATTAAACTTCTTTGGTTTTCTTTTCTGAAGTGAATCATTAATCCCCCTGGAAATTATGCTGGTAAAAATTGTGAAGAAAAGATCTAGCTTTGTATTTTTCAAAAAGATGAGCCAGTTACTTCAATATCATGGGTTTTTATTTTATTTTATTTTAGCAAATTGATCCCATTTTCACAGAATTAAAATGCCACCTTTATTATATAATAATTTGTATATGTTCACAGTCTGTTTCTGGACTTCACATGCTGTCCCATCCATCAGTCTGTCTGCACCCACACTTTCTCAGTATTTTAATGTATATCATTTAAGTGTCAGGGAAAGACCCTCTTCATTACTCATTTTTTAGTTATTTCTGAGTGTTTATTTTTCCAACTTAAGAATCATGTTGGAAATTACAAGTAAAATTCCCCCGATATCTTTCTGGAAATGATGGAATCAGAGCTGGAGGCAGATACAGCTTTGGGACTCTGTTCTCTCTTTCTCTTTCTCGCTCTCTCATTTCTTCACTGTCTATGGGCTTCCCACGTCCCTTCTTGCTTTTAGCAACAACTCCCTGAGGCTGTCCTGGTCTCATGACATCTTTGTTCTCTCACTGCAGATCCTATTGTCTACTGGTCCAGTATCTTACCATTTCTCAGTTGCCTTTTCTAAAAACTCAGCCTACCTACTTGTACCAGGCCACAGGTCACTGGTCAGCTGCTGAATCACCTCCCCTTGTACCAGCTGCCTTCCCCAGTTCTGATTAGCTGGGGGCAAGGGGTGGGAGAGTAGAGAGTCACATGTGATAAACATGGCTATCTAAGTATCAGGGCTATAGGCAAGGTAGATTTTCTTAGATAGGAGTGTGCACAGTGAAAACATTGGAACATTTGGCTGGACTGGGTCATAAATGTAAGCAGAATAAGAAGCATATAAAACTATCTTTTCCATGTGACTCTAAATCTTAAGTAGATAAATTTTAAATTATACACACACACACACACACACATATGTATTTATAGTAGCATTTATGAAGTCCTTATAACCAGCTAGACACAGTGCTAAGTGCTTCTTAACCATTATGTTATTAAACTGTTCTCAGTCACAAGGTAAATATTGTTCTCCCAATTTTATCACTGGGAGAGCTGAGACTCAGGAAAATTAAAAAAACAAAAAACTTACTCAAACTCACAAGGTTAATGTCAAAGCCAGAAATTGAACTGAGTTCATTTTGTCTCCAAAAGCTAGACTTTTCAATGTTATACTCCTATGCTTTCAAAAGGACTGCAGGGAACTGCATGAATATTAATGGAGTTTACCTATGGTCAACAGGATTACGAATGATGGGATTTTCATACAAGAGAGTCCAGTGGGGTGTAAACAGGCTCCAAAATCTGACCTGCCTTATTTATTATTTTTATTTTTTTAAGATTTTATTTATTTGAGAATGCGGGGGGAGGGGCAGAAGGAGAGGGACAAGCAGACTCCCCACTGAACAGGGAGCCCAATGCGGGGCTCGATTCCAGGACCCCGAGATCATGACCTGAGCTGAAATCAAGAGGCAGATGCCCAGCCAACTGAGCCAACTAGGTGCCCCCTGAATCATCAGTTTCTTATTGGAAAGCAGCCAAAGGCAAACTATGGGCAAGGACTGCAAACAGCCTAACATGTCAAGATAAAAATTTCTGGTTTGTGTAAGTAAGCAACCAGTGATCATTGATAGCTGATGAGCAGGGAAATGACATAATAGAAGTGATGTTTTAGATGTTGGGAAAAATAAAATTATTGGGGCAGAACGTGCAGTTAGGTGGCTCCTAGGAAGCCCTGGATAAAGAATGATAAAAGCATACATTAAATTGAAATGGAACACAAAGAAATGATTCCAAAGAATTAAAAGCCTCCACTTCCAGCTCTGACATAGAGAGAGCTTGAGCGTTCTCACTCTCATCCTTACAACAAGACAAAGCTGGACCAACTTAAATTTAGTGCCTTTTCATGGACTTGTCAAAGAGCTGAGGTCACAGAGCAAACCTCAAAATCTAGAGAAAGATATCTTGAGAGTCACAGCCCAGATCTGTTACCTGGAGCAGAAGCTCCTGGAGCCATTAAGTAGCAGGAATGTTCAAATTTGAGGAAATGCTGGAGGCAGAGAATAGACCAGTCTGAGAGTGAGAAAATCATGGGACTCTTAGGGAGGTAGACATACTTTCATAGCTTTTACCTCTAGGAACTCCATCATGTTGTCAGAATGAAGAGCTAAAAAAGATCCCCTCATGGCCCAGGCAGGCAGAGGGAAGGAGTTATTGTGGAATAAGCCTGAGCAGTCTCTGTAACAGTGTCCTAATCTTCAGGGAAAGGACTTTCCAGAACCTTCTCCTACCTGGGGGATGGGCACTTCTGCGAGTGTAGCCTCCTGTACAATTTCTGTCTCATCTAAGGGAGTAGGGAGGAAAAAAGAAGCGAAGAAACACCAGCCTATGACACTGAAGGTCACAGCATGGGGACATAGGCACATTAAAAGAGTGGGATTAAATCATAAGGTCATAGAACACCTTCCTTCCCCACACTGTGACCACCATACCAATAGGGCTCTAGCACAGTAACAGTGGATCACAGCTGAAAGAGCTGCAAGATGCATATTCTATCTAAGGAGTTCCTAAGAGAGCCCAAAGTCAACAGGGGAGACAAAAACAAGGATACCAGAGGTAATCAAAACCTCTTGCAACTACAGCTACAAAACCATTAAACATAACTCAGTATCTAGCTAGATGAACAGCCTATTTACCTCAGTTCTTATGATCTCTTTATATCATGTCTGGCTTTCAGCAGAAAATTACTAAGTATGCCAAAAATTAAGAGAGGGGCGCCTGGGTGGCTCAGTCCATTAAGTATCTGCCTTTGAGTCAAGTCATGATCTCAGGGTCCTGGGATTGAGCCCCACGTCGGGCTCCCTGCTCAATGGCAAGCCTGCTTCTCCCTCTCCCTCTACTACTCCCCCTGCTTGTGCTCTCTCTCTCTCTATTCTCTCTCTCTCAAATAAATAAATGAAATCTTTTTTAAAAAATCAAGAGAAAAAACCCCACAATGTGAAGATACAACACAAGCATCAGAACCACACTAAGATATAGAAACAGATTTGGAACTATCAGACTGAAAAGTTAAAATCATTGAGATTAATATGTTAAAATAATATTAATTGTTAATATTAATATGCTCTAAAAAAAGTAGATGACGTTAACAAAAGGAGAGGTAAGAAAACGGAGATGGAAACACTAAGAATCAAAAGGAAATGCTAGACTTCAAAAACACTGTAACAGAATGAAGAATGCCTTTGATGGGCTCCTTAGCAGACTGGACACAGCCTAGGAAAGAATCAGTAAGTATGAAGATATGTTAATTGAAACATCCTAAACTGAAATGCAAAGAAAAAAAAATGAATGAAAAAGGAAAAAAAAAAAAGAACAGAATATTCAAGAACTGTGGAACAATTTCAAAAGGTATAAGCTATGTGTAATTAGAATACCAAAAGGAGAGAAAGAATAGAGCAGAAAAACATTTAAAATAGTAATGGCCACAGTTTTTTCAAAAAGATTGACAGTCACCAAATCCAAGATCCAAGAAGTTCAGAGGACACCAAGGAAGAAAAATACCCCAAAACTGACATCTATGCATGTCATATTCAAACTGCGGAAGACCAAAGACATATTGAAAATCTTGAAGCAGGTTGGAAGTGGGGCAGTTTTTCTAATAGGGAAACAAGGATAAGAATTACAGTGGATTTGTCATCAGAAACCACACAAACAAGAAGAGAATGGAGTGACATATTTAAATTATTAAAAGGAAACAAACAAAAACAACAATATAAAAACTCTAAATCCAGCAAAGCTGTTCTTCAAAAGTGAAGAGAAAATAAAGACCTTCTTTAACAAATAAAAACTGAGGGAATTCACCAGCACCAGGCCTTCCCTGCAAGAAAAGAAACACTTCAGGCAGGAGGAAAATGACACAGGTCATTTATAGCTTTAAATGCCTATATTAGGGAAAAAAATAAAGTTTCAAAAATCAACATTGAAGCTTCCACCTCAGGAACTAGAGAAAGGAGAGCAATTGAGACCTAAACCAAGCAGAAGGAGAGAAACAGTAAAAATCAGATCAATAATCAGTAAAATTGGAAACAGGAAAACAATAAAGAAAATCAACAAAACTCAAAACTGGTTCTTTGTAAAGATCCATAAAACTGATAAACCTCAGGGCACCTGGGTGGCTCAGTTGGTTAAGCATCTGCCTTTGGTTCGGGTTATGATCCTGGGGTCGAGCCCCGCGTTGGCAGGCTCCCTGCTCAGTGGGGAGTCTGCTTCTCCCTCTGCCCTTCCCCACTGCTTGTGCTCTCTCTCAAATAAATAAATAAAATCTTTAAAAAAAATCTGATAAGCCTCTAGCCATATTAACCAAGAATAAAATAAAAAAGACACAATTTACCAATATCAGAAGTGAAAGAGGGGCACCATTACTGATCCCAGGGACAAAAAAATATGATAAGGGATGAGTCTACTGAATTTAGTGAATGACTTGACCCATTAAGTGAAGGACAGGTAAGATCCAGTGCAGATGACAGGGTGGTCAGTTTATTAACAGAGGGGAGAATGAGGTAGTTTCTAGAAGGAGAGTCAGTAAGTGCCGTGGAATCACCAGTAAAAGGATGCAGGGAAGAAGGTGGAAAACCAGGGTCAGGACTGGGGAAACCACCCAGCTGCAGGGCTGGCCCCCTACCCCACAAAGAGGAAAGTGCCTGGTGCTTCACCATTGCTTGGGAACAGGTCTTTTTCCAAATTACCTCAAACAAACATGCAATTCATGTAAAAACAATATGCTTGCTGTCCATGTGGAGTTTTAAGGAAAGGCTCCCAGGAAATTCCCTCCTGCCCCCAAACAAAAGACTGAGCTCAGGGCGCTCCTGTGTAGAAATTCTGAAGTGAGAGTCAAATGTCACCAGTGAAATCTAACTTCAGTATCCAAGGGAGCGCCCTGTGAAGATGGGCCATAGCTACCAGGGCATGTCAAGAATGATAAACACCAGGGCAGACAGGTAACGTCATCTTGGTTGCGGCTGAGCAGAGGGTCAACCACCGCCCAGAGGACAGGAGGACAGCCCAGTCCCCCAGCAGAAGTTGGAAGAGTCAGGCAGCATGCTAGTGTTCTAGGACACTCAGGACAAGGCTGCATGGGGGAACAGAGGGCGTGGAAAGGAAGGCAGAAAATCCCGGTGGTGTAGACAAGGCAAACAATAACATGAGTAGAGAAAGACCCTCACACACCTCTTCACGTCTAAAACAAAAGGTGTGTTTCAGACCCCAGCTTCAAGTCATTTCATCATTATTATATTGTCAGAGCAATTACTTAATATAGGTCAGAGCCATTGCTTAATGTAGCTAATGAAGTCATGCAACTCTTAAGTGACAGAGCTGGTACTTGAGTTAAAATTCTGTCTCCATTACCATATGGACTTCCTACTATTAATTCATTGTGCCCAATCACCTTCGTCAGCTGCTGGGTCTCCTGGCACCATGGTCCTTCAGCCAGTAAGCTGGAACTTACGCTGATTCCTGATCATTTGTGATCAAGCACATATTAACTTCTCTAGAGCTTATTCCAGAAGTGGGCATAGCAATAATAATGTCAAACATTAGCAGTTGCTGGGAAGATGATTCATGAGTCATTGGGCTAATGGTCAGAATACTTTTTAAAATTTAACAGGCTATCCACATATTTGCATAAAAGATTTTGTGAAGTTGTGTATGTTGGGGGCATCTGAAACACATGGATACACAATGGAATATTATTTAGTCATAAAAAAGAAGACAACCCTGCCATTTCTGGCAACATGGTTGGGCCTTGCCTTGAGGACATGATGCTAAGTCAGACAGAGAAAGGCAAATACTGTATGAACTCATTTATTGGTGGAATCTAAAAATAAATAAGTAACTAAATAACTCATAGATACAGAGAACAGATGGGTGGTTTGCCAGGTGGGGGTGGGGAATGGGCAAAATGGGTGAAAATGCTCCAAAGTTATAAATAAATCCTAAAAAATAAAATAAACATATAGAATAACAAAAGCCATACATATCAGTGAAGTCTCCAGAGGAGAAAATTTAAGTTGGAAATACAAATATAGAGGAAAAAATAAAGAAGCAAGGAAGTCACCTGCAGTTAGGCAGTAGGAAAATCTACAGCACATATTGTCATAGACTCCAAGGGTAGCAAAGTCCCAAGAGACCATGAAAAGTCAATGTTGCTAAATGGCCCAGAAAGTTCAATGAAACTAAAGTAACTGCAAGTGACTAGAAGGAGACCATTGGTCATCTTGATGAGAGAATTACTGGGGAAGTTGTTGGCAAGGACCTCACACTGCATGAGTCAAGGTTGGCCTGAGCCTATGGTGCGTGTGATCCAAAGCTTGAGGCAGAGAACACACTATCTGCTTTAGGATCTGGGCAGTAAAAGGAAGAAAGAGCAGTAACTAAGGGGAGTAGCAGTTTTCTTTATAGCTGATGGGATCTGTGCAGAAAAAGAGTGGAGAGGTGATAGAGCACAGCTCCCAGATGCTGAGTGTGAACGGGATCAGGAGCATGGCTACAGGGATGAGACATTCACCTTGACCCAGAGCCATGTGAAGATGCAGAATGGGATGGATGGAGTTACAGGGATGGTTTCTCTTGTTAGATGAAACTTCAAGTCAGATTTTTCCATCGTGTGCATATTTCAGGAGTAAGCTGTATTCCAGAGATCTCAAACCCAAATACCTATCAGGGCCAGGAAAGTAACAGCATATGCAATTATTCAAGATATGCCATTATATAAAATCTTGGACTTCCACAAAGCAGGAAGCATGATTCTTGAAGCATGAGACACTCTTAGTGCATCCCTCACTTTCTCAATTTTGATAGAGACATGGTCAGAAAGAAGAGCTTCCCTTTAGCGAGCAAAGCAACACTCCATGTGTGCTAACCAATGCAATTGATGGCTTGGTCTCTGGATCAAGGAGACAATATGGTAAAGTCTGAGTGGACCTAGAGAGTATGTGGTAAAGGGAGCAGTCACTGCTCAGTTCCTACTCATACTGCTGTCATGGGTCCGGGAGGAGGGGGGTGTAGTCAGGAACTGTCACATCTCCCGACATTTTAAGAAAAGCCAGAACAGTAGATGTTTATGTGAAATATCCTGATTATTGTATCTTGGCCTGGCTGGAAAACAAAACAAGACTGAGTAGGCCATCTGGGCACCAGACCTGCCCACACATCAATCTGCATCCTCTGTTGTACACATTCAATTCAACCTGTCACAAACCTGGGAGACAGCTTTTGATACCTGAGAGTCAAAGTTACTTGTGGTTTCCTTTCGTTGCACTGATTAAAGGGAAGGGAAAATGAAATCCTTCAAAGCCAAGTGAGCGATCAGGATTAACGGTTTACCAGGACAATTGACAATGAGAAAACAGAGCAAGAGGCTTAGAGTAAATAGGTTCTACAGCAATTGAACAGTTGTTGGTCTGATTTGATAGCAGGAGGCGTTCTTCAGTCACGTTGAGCTAGGGGTCGCTTTACTTACCATGATGAATCTACACGTATTGGTAATCCAACAAGGGGGTATGAATTCCAGTGAAATGCTATGCAGACATTAGAGACATTAAGGATTTAGAAAAATACTTATTTATTTTGGGAACTTCTTACTTTGTATTGGTGATGGTTCCAAACAATATTATCAGATTTTCAACCTTTATTATTTTTTTTTTAATTTTCTTTTTTTTTTTTTTAATTTTTTTTACTGTTATGTTAATCCCCATACA
>NW_022589750.1:7084728-7109272 GCF_004348235.1 Phoca vitulina | reverse complement strand
GATCTGTCCATTTCAGTGAGGGGGGTGTTAAAGTCCCCCACTATTATTGTATTGTTGTCGATGTGTTTCTTTGCTTTTGTTATTAATTGCCTTATATAATTGGCTGCTCCCATGTTAGGGGCATAGATATTTACAATTGTTAGATCTTCTTGTTGGATAGACCCTTTAAGTATGATATAGTGTCCTTCCTCATCTCTTATTACAGTCTTTGGTTTAAAATCTAATTTGTCTGATATAAGGATTGCCACCCCAGCTTTCTTTTGGTGTCCATTAGCATGGTAAATGGTTTTCCACCCCCTCACTTTCAATCTGGGGGTGTCTTTGGGTCTAAAATGAGTCTCTTGCAGACAGCATATCGATGGGTCTTGTTTTTTAATCCAATCTGATAGCCTGTGTCTTTTGATTGGGGCATTTAGCCCATTTACATTCAGGGTAACTATTGAAAGATAGGAATTCAGTGCCATTGTACTGCCTGTAAAGTGACTGTTACTGTATATTGTTTGTGTTCCTTTCTGGTCTATGTTGCTTTTAGGCTCTCTCTTTGCTTAGAGGACCCCTTTCAATATTTGTTGTAGGGCTGGTTTCGTGTTTGCAAATTCCTTTAGTTTTTGTTTGTCCTGGAAGCTTTTTATCTCTCCTTCAATTTTCAATGACAGCCTAGCTGGATATAGTATTCTTGGCTGCATATTTTTCTCATTTAGTGCTCTGAATATGTCCTGCCAGTCCTTTCTGGCCTGCCAGGTCTCTGTGGATAAGTCTGTTGCCAATCTAATGTTTCTACCATTGTAGGTTACATATCTCTTCTCCCGAGCTGCTTTCAGGATTTTCTCTTTGTCTCTGAGACTCGTAAGTTTTACTATTAGATGTCGGGGTGTTGACCTATTTTTATTGATTTTGAGAGGGGTTCTCTGTGCTTCCTGGATTTTGATGCCTGTTTCCTTCCCCAAATTAGGGAAGTTCTCTGCTATAATTTGCTCCATTATACCTTCTGCCCCTCTCTCTCTTTCTTCTTCTTCTGGGATCCCAATTATTCTAATGTTGTTTCGTCTTATGGTATCGTTTATCTCTCGAATTCTGCCCTCGTGATCCAGTAGTTGTTTATCTCTCTTTTTCTCAGCTTCTTTATTTTCCATCATTTGGTCTTCTATCTCACTGATTCTTTCTTCTGCCTCATTTATCCTAGCAGTTAGCGCCCCCATATTTGATTGCACCTCATTGATAGCCTTTTTGATTTCTACTTGGTTAGATTTTAGTTCTTTTACTTCTCCAGAAAGGGTTTCTCTAATAACTTCCATGTTTTTTTCAAGCCCAGCTAGTATCTTTAAAGTGATGATTCTGAACTCTAGATCTGACATCGTACTAATGTCCGTATTGAGTAGGTCCCTGGCAGTCGGTACTACCTCTTGTTCTTTTTGTTGAGGTGATTTTTTCCGTCTTGTCATTTTGTGCAGAGCAGAATAGATTAATGAGAGAACAAAATGCTAGCAGGGTAACAACGTCCCCAGAAAATATACTCTAAACAAATCAGAAAAGACCTGAAGCAGTGGGAAAAGAAAGGGAAAGAGAGAAAAAAGAAAAGGAAAGAAAAAAAGAAAAAAGAAAAAGATAAAGATAAAAACAAACAAAAGCAGAACAAAACAAAACAAAACAAAAACAGAATGTGATCAAATATGATCAGGCTGGATTATAGATCAGTGCCACACACTAGATTTTGGGTGTATTTTGGTCTGTTAAAAGAAAGTCCCTCCCAAAATTTTAAAGAAAGAAAAACTTGTATATGTACAAAAATAAGGGTTGATATGATGAAGGGATGGAATATGACTGTAAAGATGGAAATTATAAAAAAATTTTTTAAAAAAGGATTTGATAAGTTGTTTGAAAAAAGAAAGAAGAGGATTAAAAAAAAAAAAAAAGGGAGAGAATGTGATCAGGCAGGGGAGTAGAAAAAAACCATACACTAGAGATTTAGATTATATTTTGATCTGTTAGAAGAAACTATCTCAAGATTTTAAAGAGAGAACAACTTATCTATATATGCCAAAAATATGGGTAACTACTATGAAGGGATAGAATGACTTTAAAAATGAAAAATAAAAATGTTTTTTTTTTTTAAAAAAGGGATTGATAAGATGTTGGTTGAAAAAGGGAAAAAGAAAAATTCAAAAAAAAGAAAAAAGGAAAAAAGAAAAAAAGTTAAAAAAAAAAAATAATTAACTTTGAAAGACTAAAGAATCATGGTAAAAAAGCCATGAATTCTATGTACAGTATTCCCCTAGCGCTGGAGTTCTGCCGTTCTCATTGATCGATAAACTTGGTCTTGGCTGGCTGTTCTCGCTGATCTTCTGTGGGAGGGGCCTGTTGCCTTGGTTCCCAAATGTCTTTGCCGGAGGCAAAATTGCCCCGCCCTTGCCGGTCCGGGCTAAGTAATCTGCTCGGGTTTGCTCTCCGGAGCTTTTGTTCCCTGCAAGCTTTCCGTACAGCTTTGGAGGCGGAGAGTGAAAATGGCAGCCTCCCAGTCTCCGCCCCGGAGGAGCCGAGAACTCGGGGTCCCGCTCCTCAGCGAGCCCCCAGAGAAAAGCGGTCAGTCACTCCCGTCTCCCCGGTCTCCGGCCACACTCCGCGCTCACTCGGCCTGTGACCGCGCCTTTCTATCTGGCACCCGACCCCGGGTGGAGTCTCCGAACCCAGCAGATCCCCGCGGTGAGCTCCCGCACCTCTCCTCCCGGGGGAAGAAGGTGAGTCTCCCCGGATCTGCCGCTTGTTGGGTCCCTGCTGGAGGAGCAGTGGCCTGACTGTGCCGCGGATCACGGTTTATGGCAACCCCGAGCTGAGAGCCCGCGCCTGGGCTCCGTCTCTGCAGCCGGCTTCCCTGCTCCGATACCTGGGAGCTCTGCCGCACTCAGGCACCCCCGGTCTTCCTGTGACCCCGAGGGTCCTGAGACCACACTGTCCCGCGAGGGTTCCACCCCCCACTTCGCCACCAGAGTGACGTCCCTCAGCGGAGCAGACTTCTAAAAGTTCCGACTTTGTGCTCCGCGGCTCTATCACTTGCCAGAAGCGGCCGACGGAGGCCCCTCCCCCGCCGTCTATCCTCCCGAATATCGCCTCGGATTCACTTCTCCGCACGTCCTACCTTCCAGAAAGTGGTCGCTTTTCTGTTCAGAGAGTTATTGCTATTCTTTTCTTCGATCTCCTGTTGCGTTTGTAGGTGTTCAGAATGGTTTGATCCCTATCCAGCTGAATTCCTGAGAGGAGACGAAATCCAGGTCTCCTACTCCTCCGCCATCTTGCTCCGCCCCCCCAGATTTTCAACCTTTAAAACAGATTAAAACTATTATATACCACATGATTCCATGGTTTCATAAATTATTTTTATTACATATTTTTCATTTTCTAAAACAGAAGCTCTTTTACCTAAAGCTGTGTTGTTTAAGTTCTGGAATAACAGAAATTAACACCATAGGAGGGCTGTGACTCTGGCTGCCAGAATGTTAGGAGATTTGGGGTTGTTTCCTGATCACATTCACGCCAAGGGAGCCAAGAAATACTCCCATGTGTGCTTATTTCAGAGATTTCGCAAAGATGTCCCAAAATCCCAAATGGTAATACTTGCCCAGATCACCCCCTTCAGTTCTTTCTCCCTTTCCTTTGTGGTGGAGACTGTGGGTTGTCTCCTAATACCCATTCCTTCCACGACAGTAGAATTTTAGCTGGGTACCACGTTCCTCAGAAGAAGGCAAAATTTCCAGTCTTCCCTGGCACCTAGGTATAACATGTGACTCAGTGTGGGTCCATGTATGTGATAGAAGAAGGCCACTTTCAGGAATCTTCCTCTAGGGATGTTTGTCTTCTTCCTCTGCTTAGTCTTCTCCTGCAAGTTACTGCTTAGCATGTAGATGCTACCACCTTGGATCATAAAGATGAGGGCTCCATTCTAGGGATGACAAAACGTGATCTGGAATAGGAAATCCAAGGATATTTTGCAGCAGAGCTTCCTACCTCTCGAGCCTATATATTCACAGATGAATTCCATCCTAAGTAATACACCTTCCTACCTAACACTATTATCAGAATCATGGAAAAGTTTGTGTTGGGATGAGACGACTAATACATCACAACTTGGCCTTCACTCTTTGTCTTAAGGGGTCTAATCTCACCCTTTAGTGTTTTAAATAACCCACGACCAGACTCCTTGATACCCCCAATTAAATTTTTAGAAGGCTAAATTGATATGCTGGATAAGCCAGAACATCTATTCTCTACCTTTTCCAACAAAACTGTGCTTATAGTTTTAAGAACCAAAACCAACAATGCAACTGGAAACTTGGCAAGAATACTTCTACAATCCCATGTACTTTTCTTACTGCTTTATTCCACCAGGCAAATATTAAAATCGTCATATTAAGTTTCCCCAGAAACCATATTGACTTTTTTGGCAATTCATTAAATTTACGTTCATTCAAAGAGAATCTATCACTTTTCTACAGTAAACCTTTTCTTCCAAGGGAATATTTCCAACTAGTCATTCAAGTTTTCTTCTCTGTCTGTAGTTACAGAACTTACACATTTCTCATTAGGTTAATTCCCGGATCTTTTTTTATAAATTGTTTCTATTGAATTGCCAATTTATTATTTGGCATTTTGATCTTAATACAAAACTAAACAAACATTTGACAGAAAAAAAAAAGACTGGATTATAAACTAATAAATGTTAAAAAAAAAAAAAAATCACTGCTACTACCAGAAGGGAAAATTGCACTCTGAATGCTCTGGTAATTTTGCACACAACGAAATTTAAAAATAGGAATGTTTTATTTTAAATGGAGAGATATCATACCTTCAAATGCATTTTTTGAAGGCTTTGTCTCATTTTGACAGTTCACCTCTTTATACCAATTCCTGATCAGAAAACATGGATATTTCTATTCCTCTTGTATAAAATTGGAAGACTCACGAGTTTAAAAAAAAAAATGCTCATGATTATTGAGTCCATCCCTCTGATTTTATGCACTATGAAGCAGGCCAAGAAAGATAATGTGCCTTGGCCAAGATCACCCAGTTATTCTTTTTTAATGAGGGCATCAACACGTACCCTAAGAGTAGGAAGAGAAGGGGTTTATTGTCCAACAAACAGGGATTTGAATCTTGGACTGCCCACATCCCTCTGCCTCTCAGTAGCCTGCTTTGTAAAAACTCTGCACCATAACATCAAACTTGTAGTGCTGTCCTGAAAATTACATAGCAAATTGCATTAAAGACACTTAGCTCATGGCTGAGCACAGGACATTACCTGCGCTCTGCCCCATCCCCATCTTGGGGTAGCAGGGCTTCTACCAACAGATACAGAAGGGAATTCTGCACAAAGCAGAAGTGATTACATTATCCCAACAGCCATAGGGAAAATTGAGAAAATACTCTTCATTCAAAGAATCTCTGGAAATAGGATAATGAGGTTGCCCTAAATACGGCAGAAGATACTTAACTTGAAACCCCAGAGATAATTAGTGGCAGATATTCCGGCATTGCTGGGAAGTTCCTGTCTGAGTCTAAAGCGTGTTTTCAACGAGGGCATCACAGAGTGCCTCTAATGTGGGTCTTTTAACGGGTTGGATTTGAAGCCACTTTCATAGATAGTCACACGTTTTGTCTCCTTACCTTTTCAGGGCCATCAATCACTGGAGAGTATAGTATATAATATACTTATGACTTTTATGGACAGAGGGCCCAGTAGCCAATTAGTGTTTTCTCCATACCAGGCCCCATGCCGGGCAAGTTAACCTTAGGTTTTGTCCCAGGTGTTCAGTCCCAGAAGGACAGAGAAGAACAACCCACGCTGCACGAAGCTCAGCGTCCAAGAAGGCAGTGACAGAGACGCACGCCAGGTCCAGAAAATCACAGCATCCGGCCAACTCTTAAATAATCAATTCCGACAATCACAGATGGAGCAGAATTTATACACAGGAAACGTCAGTCAGAGAATGTCTCTGTGTAATATCAGGAAGGCCCACTTTGCTAACCCAGGAGCTCCTAGTGTCACTTGTCCGAAGAGGCTGATTAGGCTTAAGTTTGTTGTTTGTCTCTGGGATAACTTCCCTTCTCTCTGCTGTGTTTGGGTCCGGTTACGCCTGGAGTCATCTTATGTCACTGGCTTATCTGGACACGAAAAGGAACGTGCTACTCCAAGCCACCTTTCCCAGAACAGTTCCCTGAGAAATATCCTGTTGTTTCCGGTATGCAGTCCAGAGATAAATAATCATCCCAGTAAGCATGGTTTTGGAGATTTTTCAATGGAGACTATCCCAGTACGTAGACAGAATGAACTCGTGGTATGCGGCCTCACCCCACCAAAACAGAATGACATGCATTGTAAAAAAATAATATTTCGATTTCTTCCCACCTTCTGTATTCCCTTTCTCATATAATTTTGACCTCTACTTCACTGGAGAATATTAAAGCTCTACGGGATGCGTTCTTTTGGAAAATTCCCTCTTCATCTGAAAAACAGCTCTGTAGCCATATGAATCCCATGCACGCATCCAAATGTAGTTAAGTACAAGACTGCTAGGAAAATCATACAGGAAAAGGCTGATATCTAACTAAACAAAAAGCTAACATTTCCAAGTGTCCAAAACACCGCAAGAAAACTTAAAAGTAAAATACAAGCTGGGACAAAATCAAAGCAAATATCCTCAGTAAATGTGCATCTATTAAAACACAAGTAGGAACTATTATCCCCAAAGCAAAAGGCACAAAGAATTTACAAATAAAGACAAAGACGTGTCTGTTGAGCCCAACAACACTGTTCACATTCAATGCTAATTGAATAATGGACAGAGAGGGAGGAATGAAATCAGACAATTAAAAATTAAAAACACAGTGTTACATCTCGTTCATCAAATTGATATAGACTTAAATGTTTGGCAATATCACTTGCTGACAAGAATATGGAGAAACGGGTAGGGCCATACTTTGCTGGCAGGAGCAGAAAGTTTTATGACTAAAAAAAAGAAAAGGGGGCACCTGGGTGGCTCAGTCGTTAAGCGTCTGCCTTCGGCTCAGGTCATAATTCCAGGGTCCTGGGATCGAGCCCCACATCGGGCTCCCTGCTCCGCGGGAAGCCTGTTTCTCCCTCTCCCACTCCCCCTGCTTGTGTTCCCTCTCTCGCTGTGTCTCTCTCTGTCAAATAAATAAATAAATAATCTTAAAAAAAAAGAGAGAGAAAATGTTATGAAATGTTAATCGTTATCATTTTTAGGAACCGGGACTTTTTTTAAGATTTTATTTATTTATTTATTTATTTACTTACTTATTAAGAGAGAGAGTGTGTGTTGGGGGTAGGAGCAGAGGGAGAGGGAGAGAGAGAACCTTAAGCAGACTCACGCTGAGCGCGGAGCCCGAGGTGGGACTCGATCCCACGACTCTGAGATCATGACCTGAGCCGAAATCAAGAGTCAGACGCTTAACCGGCTGAGCCACCCAGGCACCCTGCAGAGATGGTTTTTAATCTTCTTTTTTTTTTTATCTTAGGAAAGTAAAAGAAAATCTGATTTTAAAAAGTCAAGGAAGATACATTGACCAAGGATTTAAATAGGTAATCTGCAGAAAAGAGGTACAAGTAAAAATATATTCAACATCACTGTTAGGCAAAGGATTGCAAATTAAAACCACAGTTGGCACAGATTTTTGATGAAGTGTGGGCTGTGTGGTAGGCATACTGCCCCAGGAAGCCTGGGGTAGGTGGGATAAGGCCTCTTGCCTACAATCCCCATTTCCCCAACCTTGACCCT
Organism: Phoca vitulina; assembly: GCF_004348235.1. Classification (NCBI taxonomy): domain Eukaryota; kingdom Metazoa; phylum Chordata; class Mammalia; order Carnivora; family Phocidae; genus Phoca; species Phoca vitulina. The sequence goes on along the minus strand of NW_022589750.1, from coordinate 7,101,485 downwards.
GGGGGAGCCAGATGCAGTGAATTGAGGAAAAGAAGGAAGATGGAAAGAATGAGAGACATAGAACAGAATTCGCCCTTTCCCTCTGCTGGTCCCGAGGGCCTCGAGTCAGGTCTGATACTGGGGAGAGGAAAAGTGTTGAATTACATAAGAAGTTTTAAATTAGCCATTAGGGCTTTCCTCCACATGAACATGTGACTTAAGAGCCTTAATGAGAATATTCTTATGACTGAATGGGACAGATTCAAGATGGCATCATGAGGCTTGGCTAGATTTGATTCCACACAGTTGAAGTCAAGGATAGAAAAATGGAGACAAAACACCATCCACCAACAACCCAGATATGCCAAAGACCAGAAACTTGAAAGATGAGTCACATTTTGAGAGAGTAACCATCTGTCTGGCTTGCCCAGGCTAGCCCCTGATGATGCTTGTGTTTCCAGAGTAATTACTGACAACACTTCTTTTATTCTAGGAAGTGTCCCAGTTTGGACAATGATGAGACTCATGAAGATTAAGCCACTTGTCCAAGGACAATCAGCCAAACAGAGGCAGCACTGGAAATCAAACCAGGTCTGTTGGACTCCAAACTCTGCGTTCTTTCACTGCTATTAAATATCACTAATCTGGACTAGTAGCCTGAACAGTAAAGTTTTGCAAATGAAATTTTAAGAAAAACGAATTACAGCAATTACTTTCAAGACTATATCATACTTTTTAAGCCAATAATTATTGCCACATAGGAGCCCTGGAGGATTGCTCTTAATGAATAAATAAGTAAGATATGCATATGACAGAAGCATCTGGTTCTAAAGAGATTGAAATATGTATTTTCTTAAGTATATCAAACATGTAGGGTTTGCATTTTCCATTTGCCTACATGTTTTCCCCATTAGCCAAACAAAGGTAAACATCTACGTTTGAGTGGTCATGAATTTCAAATTAGTAGAGTTCAGATTAAATTGTTTTTATGCGTATTAATAAAACTAATGAAATGGGATCAGTATTCACAAAAGCTTAAAATATCAAGCAGTAATTTTAATACCATGTAAAACAGCATAAGCTGCGTAAAAATTATATATCACTTCCTTTAAAATATCAAATTACAAAATTGTGGCCCTTTTTAAAGAGAGGGAAACTTGAGTGTGTATTTGCAAAGAACTCATCCTTAGGGACATATTTTGAAATATTAAACATGTCTGAAAACCATATACACCTCATTGTGTGAGCTGCATTTATACACTTATATGTGAATGTCTTCTGATTTATTTAATCTCACAGTTTATTTGCAAATATGCTATTGTTTTCTTTTAGATTGAAAAGGAGTAGTTCCCAAACTAGGAGGCAATTTTTCAATTTCTGTCTCTCTAAACCATGTCCTGGAGGGAAATTTCCAAGAGCTCTGTACTGAGACGGGACAGTAGAGAGAAGTCCTGTTTGCCCCCTCCACCCCTCATCAGCTGTGTGATCTTGGGCAAACTGTTTAACTCTCTGAGCCACAATTTTCTCTCACGTAAAATTAGAATGTTACTATTTTCTTTTTTTTAATTTTTAATTTTTTTTATTATTATGTTCAATTTGCCAGCATATAGTACACCATTAGTTTTTGATGTAGTGTTCAACGATTCATTAGTTGCGTATAACGCCCAGTGCCCATCCCCACACGTGCCCTCCTTAATACCCATCACCTGTTTACCCCATCCCCCCACCCTCCCAGAATGTTACTATTTTCAATTAGGCTGAAAACTCGAGGTAAGCTAATACGTGTATAGCAATGCCTTCCAAAGTACCTTTAGAAATAAGAATCTTCCATTGTCAAAGGACCATAAAAATCTGGTGTATTATTGTTGTTGGAATAAGTTTCTTCCAAAAAGCACTGACCTCAGGCGGCAAAGAACACTTCCTAACATGGGGCTCTGAGAATTCCGAAAGCAAAGAAAGAGGGGGGGGGGAAAGTCTAGCAGAGGTGGGAGGCAGAATTTAGAAGGCCCCACGGAGGGATGAATCAACTCTCAACAGATCCCTGCTTTTCAAAATGCGCACGTGTTGGGGCGGATAAATCCTCGGGAAAGCTCACAGTCTGACAAGTTCAACCACGGTTGCCAATCTCCACAGAAATGCTCAGCAAGCCCTCTTGAGCTTGGGGAGGGAACTCCCACCTTGGCCCAAACTCTCCCTGTTCTGCAACTGATCTTCCCCCAGCCCTTTAATGAAGGCTGACACTTGGCAGAGGTGGGGAGCAGAGGCATATGCTCTTAATGAGTTCTCATTCCTAAGAGGCTTTGGCATCACAGAAGCATACCTCCAGCCATGTGCTTCCTCCAGTTATCTGCGCCCCCCTCTCGGGGGGTGGGGGGCGGCAGATAGCTACGGGCAGAAAGGCCACGTCGGGCCACGTCTGGCTGGAGACCCTGGGCGTCAGCACTCGTTGCCAGGGTTCAGATGGAGGGGACAACCGGAAATCTTCAGTATGGACTGCGGGGATTCTTGGTAGACTGAGCCCTCTGTGTCTTCTGCAGGGGAGGTGTTGGCTGGGCAGACAAGAAAAAACTTGTGATGGGCAGCAAGTCACGTGGGACGTCCAGCCTTCTGCGTCAAACCCCGAACATCGTCTCACTTGGCTCAAGAAGAGAGCATTCCCTTGCCCCCCAAAGTCTGGAACAGTGGCTCCCTGAGTGGCTATTGCTCTAAAGCTGAAACGGCATGATAGGCTTGTGAATTCATTCATTTGAGCTGAAGACTGAGCGCTTACTACCGTCAGATCATCCCCTCCCCATTTGTGAAGACCGCGGCAGGCATCAGGGTTGGGATCCGCTCCTGCCTTTGAGGGGCCTGGATTCTACTGGGAGGAGGCAGATGAACAAAACCGTCCCACCAACAAGATCTTCAGAGAGTGTGCTTTGTATCTGAGGGAAACCCAGGCTGGTGTTAGGAACACCACTCTTGAGAGGGTGGTCAAGAAGACCCATTTGAGGTGGCGACATCTGAGCTGAGATACCTGATAAATGAACAGACATGGTTGTGGAGAGGGTGAAGAGCATGCCAGGCAGGGAGACGTGTGCACAGGGAGAGGGAGAAGCCTCTGGAAGTGAAGGACTGTGTGGGGAGGTGCTCTGTGAGCCATAAGGGATGGGAGAGTAATGTTGGGTCAGCATCATTATTTGAATGATCCTTCCTTGCTCCCTTCTGACCGTGTTTTCTACAGAAGGAAGCCAGCTGGGTGTGTGCTGGTAATCGCCCCCCTTGTGCTCACTTGGGTGGCGACCTTGGCTTACCCTGCGGTGCTGACATTATGGGCTGTCTTGTCCTTCCCCTTCTGACTAAGAGTTCCCTGAAGGCAGATACTTTGTCTTTTGCTGTTGTGACATTGATACCTGGTAGAGCGATTTCAGATAAGATAGGAACCGTATAAATATTTGCGACATGTATGGATATGGTGGTGTGGGAGAACAGGCCACCTTCTAGGAGGCCGAGGGACAGTGGCTGAAATTCTCTTTCTTCCCCAGTTTTATTGACACATACTTGGCACACAACGCCATGTTAAGTGTAAGGTGCACTTAACTCATTGCTAAGTTACAGGGAGAGTTATTCCCAAGGTGCATCACGGTGGCCCTGGGATGTGTCCCATCTATTTCTCCAGGTGTGGATTTAAAACAAGCTCAAGATACTTTTTCAGTTACTTTTGGTTTGTTTGTTTGTTTTTTCCTTTTCCTTCTCAGTTGGGAGGAAGGATCCATTTTCTTGACGCAGGTTGAATGCAGTCTCTGCTAGTTACAGTACAAGGTATCATGAAATCCACACTAAGTAAAGGAAAAGGAAGAACAAAAGGAGAAAAGCTGAGAATGTGCAAGAGAAGAGAATAAAAATTCTAGCTCCTTGATGATCCCATCCTTTGCACTATGACTGGTCTCCACTACCTTGATTTCATGAATGAGACTCAAGAGTAAGTCTGTAATGTGCGCTGTCTCGAGGTTTGGATTTCATATGGCAGTTATCCTACCTTATTTGAAATGCCAATTGATTATTAAAAACACATTTCTTTAGCTCTGAGTACCATGTAATAGACAGGTAACTATTATACTGTTGTTAAACCCCAGTAAATACCGCTTATTGGAAACACATTTCTTTCAACTCAGCAATATGATTGTGTATGTATCTATTACACAAATCTTGAAACTCTATCAATTGGTGCCAAAAACACATCTCTTGTCTTTTGAATTCGTAAGGTTGAAGATATTGTCTCCGATGGGCTCCGATTAAATCCGCAATAAGCATCTCTAATAAATGATGACTGGCCTGGCCCAAGCTTGGGCAGTTTGTGTAATCACTCAGAATAATAACGGGAAACAAGAGCACTCTACACATTAAAAGCACATTTGTTCAAAGCATGTTGGCCACTTTGTGTCTAGACTGAACTACTGCTGGCTCAAATGTTCTGGACAAAAATTTGTAGCAGCAAAACCCTTTTCAGGGGCAAATGAATCACTCTGTGGGTTGGGTGCATTTTTTTTTTCTCCCCAGTACATTTATCATAACATTCCTACCTTTTTGCACTTGGGCGAAGCTCAGGACCGGGCTGCATAATTAAAGAAAAAGGAACAGAGTTGAAAGAGATGAAAGGAGTTAAACCATCCTTTAGCCTAACACACTCGTGCTACTCAGATGCACAAATGGAGGCAACTAGTGAGTGCTGGGCCATTTACCCTTTTGGGGGAATGTAATAGATACACAAAATCTAAACACAGTTCTGCATTAACATTCTTTTTCACTAAAGGGAAAGAGGTTTTCATTCCTCTGGAACTGGGTGGAATATAAAAAGATGCTCGTTGACTTAGAACTGTATTTATTTCCCACGCGATGTTGGTTTGGGATAGGAAGAAAGAACATGATGCAGATGGTGGTTGTGAAGCCAGGCTGGCATCCATTCAGCCAGGGGGTGAAATATGGAAACGCTTTCCCACAGGTGGGTGAACTGATGCCCCCCCCCCCCCAGAGCAGACGGAGGGCCCTCCATCTCCATTCCAGCACCAGGCCCCTTCCCCAGCCTCCCGCAATCTGGCATCTAAAAGGTTAACGGGAGGATGCTCCTTTAGAGCTGTGTCTGTCCATCATGATTGGTCAGTTCTGTTTGTTACCTGTCATTACAGATTTTGAATCTCTGTCCTGGATATGACAGTAGCCTTTGCTGAAGATGGATACAGTCCTGAGAATTGTGAGCAATGTTCTCTGGTGTAAGCCACATTAACTGTAGTTCATAGAATAGACATAAATACTAAATAGGACATTTATAAAGCAATCTATTCTTTTATTTTTTTAAGATTTTATTTATTTGAGAGAGTGGGAGAGTGAGGGGGAGAAGCAGACTCCCCGCCGAGCAGGGAGCCTGACGTGGGGCTCAGTCCCAGGACCCTGGGATCATGACCTGAGCCGAAGGCAGATGCTTAACTGACTGAGCCACCCAGGTGCCCCTAAAGCAATCTATTTTTACAAAAATAGCTACAGAGTGCATGTTAGGTGACAAGCCCCCTTCAATAATCTTGATGTGCATTAACTCATTCCATCTTCACAGCAGCCCTATTATCCTGTAGATAGAAGAACAGAGAGGCAAATTAATTAGCCCCAAATCAAACAGCCAGGAAGTGGCAGAGATTTGGCAAAATCTGAGCCAAAGCCCTAGGACTCCAGGAGCCAAGCTCTGTATCTCCAGAGTGAAACTCTCTTTGGGGCAGAATGTGAATTTGGACTATAGGTTTGTATTTGTTGGTACATTCTAGGTAATAATAAATCAGAATAACAGATTTAGTGGAGGGAGGGTTAGACCTAAATATTATTGTGACTTAATTTCCTATTTAAACGTTGGAGAGGGATGCCTGAGTGGCTCAGTTGGTTAAACGTCTGCCTTCGGCTCAGGTCATGATGCCAGGGTCCTGGAATCAAGTCCCGCATTGGGCTCCCTGCTCGGCGGCAGGGAGCCTGCTTCTCCCTCTCCCACTCCCCCTGCTTGTGCTCTTGCTCTCTGACAAATAAATAAAATCTTTAAAAAAAAAGTAAAAATAAAAATAAATAAATGTTGGAGATAGGTGCCCTTGTTTATCTGACTTGGAACTTTTTGAAATAAACTAGTTTTATTTTATTTTTTTCCCCCTGCTGGTGATTATCAGTGAATTACTTAGATCGATAATTAAATTGTTGAGTAGAAATCAGAAGTCAGTTGAGGATAAAAGGCCACATACTGCATGGTCCCATTTATGTGAAATATCCAAAATAGGCAAATTCATGGAGATAGAAAGTGATAGCTGGGGGCCCAAAAAGGGGAGATGGGGAGCCACTGCTATGAATATGTTCTGGAATCAGATATTAGTGACAGTTGCAACACAAGTGTAAATTTCATGGTTTATAAATTATATCTTCATTTAATTTTTTTTATTTTTTTTAAAGATTTATTTATTTATTTGAGAGAGAATGCAAGTAGGGGGAGGGGCAGAGGGAGAGAGAGAATCTCAAGCAGACTCCTCACTGAGCATGGACCCTGACAGGGGGCTCAATCCCACGACCCTGAGATCATGACCTGAGCTGAAACTAGGGTAGGGTAGCTCAGTCAGTTGAGCATCCAACTCTCTGCTTGAGATTCTCTCTCTCCCTCTGCCCCCCACCTTGCTCACATGCTCTCTCTCTAAAATAAATAAAGAAATCTTTTTAAAAAAATAGAATAGAAATTAAAAAAAAATAAAAATAAATGAGTTAAGGGCCTCTCTGTCAGGAAGCTGGTCACTACTGAAGCTACTTTGGTCAGAGGAGATATTTTGACCTTTAGCTGTTTGAGGATACTATCTCTAGAAAGAAAAAGAGAACTCGTACCACACTGATGGTAGTGGATAATCCTTTGATTGAGAGAAACGTCTAGAAATCATTCAATTCAATTCAATGTGATTAAGTAACTTATCGGCACCACGTGCAAGGCGTGGTATTCACCAGTGGCTATAAATCAGTGGTAGTTCTGATGGAGGGAGGGATAAGTTAGAAGAGATGGCAGACACAGCTCATGGTGAGCTCGGAGCACTGCCATCAGGATGTGCCTGGGGACCCTGTTGGTGCTGTGGCTCAGTGACTGAAGGCAGCCCAGAGTTACACTCTCCAGTCACCAAAATCAGATACTGGATTTCATTAGAAAATCTAGATTTTTCTCCTGTTGCTTAAATGATGCTCACTAAAATCACAGGACATTAATAAATCACTCAGAATGACACAGCAATAATGTGAAGCAGTGACCCAAAGCTCAGGTTTCTCTCCAGGCACAACAGCCCAAGATTCTATGTACCCATCAAGCATGACTGCTGATCAACAAGGGCCTTGGTGAACACAGAATAGAAGGAAACTCTCTGAACCCCAACCTTTTGAATTTTTATGGAGGCTTCATTACATAGGTATGATTGATTAAATCATTGGCTGCTGGTGATTTAACTCAATTTACAGACTCTCTCCCTTCCCCAGAGGTCAGGGGTTGGGGCTGAAAGTTCCAACCCTCTAAACGTGGTTGGTTCCCCTGGTGACCATGTTTAGGGGATTTCCAAAAGTCACCTCATTAATATAAATTCAGTTGTGTTTGAGGGGGAGTGTTATGAATAAGACACCTGTATCACCTTTATGGCTCTAAAGCCATTTCAGGAACTGAGGACGAGAAACCAAACAGTATAACAGAACCTGCTCCCATTACTCTTATGGATTAGAAAATCCCAAGGGTCTGAGTCAGGGACCAGTTTTCTGGGGTTTCTCCCCATGTATACAGGAGGTGTACATGTTATTGAACTTCTGTTCTTCTCCTGTTTAATCTTTTGTTTTGGGGGGGCAGGTCTCAGACAAGAACCTGGAAGAGTAGAGGTAAAATTGTTTTTCTCCCCTACGTGGTAGATCAGAATCAGTGCAGTCTGTCCCCCTCCGTGTCACTTTGCTAATTCTGCCACTGGCACTCACATGGAACATGGTTAAATACCCTCCTAAAAGAAAGAATTCAGGCATTTCATTACTTAGCTTAAATTTCCACACCCAAGATTCAAATGGTAGTACTGCATAGTCAGTTCTGACATGTTTTGGTATCAGACAGATAGGAGAATCCAGAGCCAATGGATATAGCTTTGAATCCAAGCTCTGCCGGTAAGGAAGTGACTTCACCCCCCCCACTTCACTCCCCCACCCCGATCTTATTTTCTTCATCAGTATAAAGTAGGTGTTCAATAAACCTAGTAACTTGTGTGATATGTATGAAATCCATAGCAAAGAATAAGATAATGACCTCTGGGTTGGAATTCCATTTCTGCCATCTACTACCTGTATGACCTTAGCCATGTACCTTAGCTTCTCCATGCTATAGTTTCTCTATCTAGAAAAACAAAAATCATAGCAGTAGGTACCTCCTAGCATTTTTATGAAACTTAAATGAATTCTTTTTGTTAAACTATTCAAAACAGAGCTTCCCGCAGAGAAATGATTAAATATGCATTATATACAAGTTTTGTTAAAGCTAGAAGCACGTATCCATAATATATAAATCACAAATCGCTAAAATAGTTTTATTTTATATGTTCAATTTACTTACATTTCAAAGTTTAAGTTTTTGGCACAATGATTATCTTACAATTGAAGTATTTAGAGGGCTTTCTTCCATGGAGGATTCCATTCCTCATTTAGACCCACTGTTGAGAGATGCCCAATGAGAGACAAATGGGTTTCTGGGGTCTATTTTCCTATTGATTGATTTTTAGTCCCAGGAAAGCAATGCAATGAGAACTGTTTAATAGTTTTCCATGTGTTTGATTGGAAGGATAAACAACTTTCCCTTAGGGCTTTCAGACAGGCTCATCTATGAGGAACTAAGACCAAGAGCTTGGCTAGTGAAGAGAAAGCCTCACAGGAACCAGAAAATGCCGTTGAATGAGCTCATGTTGGATGTTAAGCACATAGCAAAGCACTAAGGAGCTAATCAAGGTAGGAAAATGCTAATAGGTTTATCCCCGGGGTCTATAGCATAAGATATATGAGTGGAAATCTCTGTGTAAGTCTCTACAAGAAAAACACTGAAATGGAATAGGTCTCTGTGGTTTCCGCTGCATGGCGTATGTGACAGCAAGGAGGTATCATGTGGGCCAGCTCTGCCCCCATATTAATGCAAGGATTACTCTAAGTTCACTGCCCCCAAAGTCAGAAGACCTATATTTGAGTATTCGTGTGTGCATTTCTTTTTTTTAAGATTTATTTATGAGAGAGAGAGAGAGAACGAGTAGGAGGGGCAGAGGGAGAGGCAGAGAGAATCCGAAGGAGACGCCATGCTGAGCATGGAGCCCGTTGTGGGGCTTGATCCCACAACCCTGAGATCACAACCTGAGACAAAACCAAGAGTCCCATGCTCAACGGACTGAGCTACCCAGATGCCCCTCCTCTGTGTCATTTCTTATTGCCTTCGACTCACATATGTACAAGGACAACTAAATAATCCTCGCTCACTTCATAGGGTTGTAGAAAATACAATTAAAATAATTGATACAAGAGAAAATACTGGATATAAGAAGCAATGTGTTATTTAAGTGTGAATTAATCCAAGTCCCTTTCAGGTCCATTTCGTAAATAAGCAACCAATGAAGTAAAAACAGAGATACTTGCTAACTAAATGCTTTTCTATAACCTCTCTCCATTACAAAGTTATATACTGCTGAAAGCACTGAAAACAGAATAGTGCTGAGAAAGTGAAAAACAAAACAAACAAAAATCTGCTATCATTCCTTCCATCATACAGAGTATTATTTGTATTGATATATAGAAATACAAACTGGAAGAGTTTGTTGTTGCTGTTCTTATATTCTGTTCAAGTCCACAAGAAGATACAGTGCCTCACCTGCTGAGAAAATCACTCTAGAATTTAGTACATAGGACATTCTGGAGAGCTTGAAGAGAAATAAAAGAGACTCCAATTATTGTCTATTTAAAAAGATTCAGTCTGAAGAACTCAAACTAGTCTAAATAAGAACTTAATGGGACTATGGAATGAAAAGTACAGAGAAAGGGTCAATAGAGGAAGGAGACTGAGTGGTATGATAATTTATTTGGGTAAGTTTAGCCAGTCTATGATGCCTGGTTGTTTGACCAAAGACTAGTCTAGATGTTGCCGTGAGGCATTTTTTAGAGGAGATAAACATTTAAATCAGTAGACTAAGTAAAGCAGATGTCCCTCCATAAAATGGGTGGGCCCCATCTAATCAGGTGAAGACCTTAAGAACAAAGATGTAAAGTTTTCCAAGAAGAAACTCTCCTCAAGACTGCAACATAAAAATCCCGTCTTAGTTTCCAGTCCACTGACCTGCCCTGCAGATTTTAGAAATACAGCTCCCTCAATCATGTAAACCAATAGCTTAAAAATAAATCTTTCTCCCTGCCCTTCCCCCCCATCTGTATAATTGAAAAAATTGTATTGGCTCTATTCTCTGGAGAACCATGGGGAAGGCAAAGGGGTCACAAAAGACAGGCCAGGATGGAGAGCTATCCACACATAGGACACCCTGGGTAGGGTGACTGCCACAGGGCTTTGAGTGCTGTGCATTGTGTAATATCTCATCAACCCAAATGTCCAATAAAGCTGTCACACACAAACATGCTCTGTGTATGTGATGGACTAGGGATGTTTATTTAAAAATTGGAGAGTGTTGGGGCGCTCGGGTGGCTCAGCAAGTTAAGCATCTGACTCTTGATCTCAGCTCAGGTCTTATCTCAGGGTCATGAGTTCAAGCCCCACATTGGACTCCATGCTGGGCATGGAGCCTACTTAAAAAAAAAAAAATCAGAGTGCAACGTTCCATGTCTAGGTTAGCTTTGGGCAGAGAGGAGAGCCCAGATACAAAACTGGATTGGTGAGTTCAGAGTTTAGTGAAACGAGAAGAGACGAGCAGCGAGGGCACCATGAAAAGCGAAATCCCTAAAGTTCTCGGGAATGTTGGACGGATTTTCAACCTCTCGCTGTGTGATGATGAGTTTTAGGTGTCAGTCTGACCCAGCTATGGGATGCCCAAATATCTGGCTGAACATCATTTCTGAACGTGTCTGTGAAGTATGTGTTTCTGGAAGAGATTAGCATTGGGATCAATGGGCTCAGTGAGGCAGTGAAGCAGGTTGCTCTCTCCCCATTCCACTGAGGGCCCGAATAGAAGCAAAGGCAGAGGAAGGGAGGATTTTCTCTCTCTATGCCTGACTGCTTGAGATGGAATCAATCTTCTGCCATCAGACTCAGACTGGCTGCCTGGTTCTCAAGCCTTCACACTCAGGGGCACACCCTGGCTCTCCTGCATCTCTAGCTCACAAAGGACAGATCTTGGCATTTCTCAGCCTGCATACTGCATGAGCCAATTCCTTATAATAAATCTCTTTTTATATATACACATTATATATATGTAATGTATATATATGCAATTATATATATATAAATTACATGTCTATATATCTATATCCTATTCATCTGTTTCTTTGGAAACCCCTGAGTATTACACACCAGATATGGGATAGTTGGTTCAAGTCCATTTTACGTGAATCTAAGAACTCTAATTACTTAGGGAAATTCTGAGAAGGGATCCAAAATCCCCAAGTTATGTTCGTGGGCTCCATAAACCAGCATACTATGGGTGTCGGTATTGCTATAACTTCATCTGTGTCCTCATTCTCTTGAAGATTGAGGCATCTAGGTTTCCTGAAAACGGAATCTCCCGTGCATATGGTTTCATGGATGGCTTCTGTCACTCAACAGTATCCTGTGAGCATTTCCTGAGCACTGTGTCTTTTAGATGTCTGAGTACATACTACGTTACTGCCAATAAATATCGGCTGAATGGCTAGATAAAAGAATTGTATGTACATCCTACAGTTTACTTAATCTCTCTGATTTTTCTAAACATTTAAATCTGGCCCAAATCTTCACAGTAACAAAAGAAAGAATGGTGATCATCCTTGCACAGATATTTTTATATACATCTAATCAAATCCTAAATGTGGCATTCCTTGGTGAAAAGATATGCACATTTTAATGTGTTTGAAATGCACTGCCAAATTGCCCTCCAGAAATGTAGTTCCAATTTACATACCCACCACTGGAATATGAGAGTGTCCATTTCTCTGCATCCTGCCCAACACTCACATAATTATTCCTTTTAGCGATTGCCAATTTGAGACAAAAACAGTATCCCATTGTTATTGTGATTTTCCTTTCTTTGGCTACTAGTGTAGTTGAAAAAAATTTTAAACCGGTTTATTTGTTATTTATATTTCTTCACTGGTGACTTGCCATTTCATATCCTTGCTTTTAATTTCTACTGTAGTGGTGTTTTTTTTTCTTCTTATTGATTTGTAAGAGCTCAATATAGAGGATAACAGCATCGCTGTATTAATGTCTAAAGAAAAAAAATCTTTCCTTGTTGATAATTTAATTTATCCTTCTTAGAGTTTTGGGGGAAAAACATTAATTTTTAGGTAATCATATATGTGACTTTTCCCTTTAATTGCTTAAAAGCTTTCCTAACCCTATTATTATGTGAATGTTCAAATCAATACTTTTAGTTTTCTTATATATTTGTTTCATCATTTCTATAATCCACCTGGATTTCATTTTGCAGTATAGTTTATGGTAGGCAATTAAATTATTTTTGAAATATTCAACATAAAATTTGTTGAATAAATCCATTCTTTATCCAAAAATTTGAAGAGCTACCTTATTACATATTAATTATATATATAATAATATATATTATGTGTATATATTTATATATAATAGTATATTATATCATATGTGAATATATTAATAATATATAATATAGATAAGTATTGAGTTAATAACATAATGTACTATATATGAATTTTATTATTTTCCTTGAGTAGTTAGCACTATGCTATTGTGCTTACTGTAGGTTTATGAAAAATTATAAACAAAGTACTTAATAAAGAAAGAGTCATTCTTACTTTCTTGGTACTTTCTCTCATTGATTCATCACATGAGCTTAAGAAATACTTTGTGAAATTTGAGAAGAAAAATCCTGAAATGACATCTGTTGGACTATTATTAAAATTTTACATGAAGGTAAAAATTAATATGCTTAGAGTATTTTTCCCCATCCAGGAAGAGTCATCTTTCCTTTTTTAAAAGTATTTTTATGCCATTCAAGGAAGTTTTGTAGTATTTGCCATATGGCAAATGCATCTTTTAAGCACGTGTGCATATTGTTGTGAATGGAATATATTTTTGTTCTATTTGAATTGGTAATTGCTGTTTATAGGGCACTTTACTTTTCATACAATTAATTTTTTAAGTTTAATGTTTTTGTACAATTTCTTCGTCACTGACTGCAATTTCTTCCTTTGTCATGCTCCCTTATCATAACCTTCTATTTTGGGGTGGGAAATAAAATATCACGTACACACAGTGATTTAGTCTCCCCCTTGGCTCATAAGAATCTTTTCTAGTTTTCTTGACTTGCTGCCTTATCTAGAATGTCCAGAAGAAAACTGTAAATTTTGAAGGCAAGCATACCTATCGTGTTCCTCGTTTTAATAGGAACATCTCTGATATTTCACCGTTAAGTGTATTTTGATACATATTTTGGAAGTAGTTGTGTTAAGGAAGTATCCTTCTAATCTTAGGTCTAAGTGTTTTCAGTTCTCTTGGGCTCATATGTAAATAACTTAATCCAAGATAAAGGAAACAGCATGAGTTCAAAGTCGAGTATCCTGTCACTAAAACTGGAGTTGTCAGACTTCCTGTACCTAATGGATTAGCCCGTATTTCACAAACAAGCGCGTCAGGATGTATAATCATTCTACATTGGATTTCGATCTGGCTCTACCAATGACATCTGTTAGCCCATAATCTCCTTGCCAGTAGTAATATGCCCCACGTTCACGGAGAATAAAATATGGCAGCCGTAACAAAAAGCAAACACGTAAACAAGGCTGTCGCATAGTGGATTGAGTTTGTTCAGGTCATGTTCCAGGTCTGCTGCGCCCTCGTTTTTAAATCCTATAATCAACACAACCCCCAGTGCAGTTTTGGACTTCCGTGTGAGGAATGAAGAGCGATTCAAGTCCTTTAGGTTTTGAAGTCCTGACTCTGGAGAACACCTGAGCATATCTACTGAGCCATCTAGTGGCTGAAGAGTGCAGGTGAAACAAACAAACAAAATAAATCCCGAAAACACAACCACAAGAGTGTGGGTTTCAATTTCAGGATAGAAATGAGTGGCACGGCATCACTGAACCTCCCCTCACCTCCCCAATCAACAGTCCTCCAAATCAACAATGGGAGTGTACTGACTTCTGATCTGCAAGGGATGTGATCAATGAATGGAAGAACATTCCAGATGCATGCTTAAACACATGCAACATAGGGGTGCATTGCTCTGACCTGCGGTAAAACAATCACTCCTTGAAGAAGAAGATGTCGGCTAAGGCAGCACCAGATTTAAGCCAGGGGCCACCAACATGATGGAGGAAAGCATGAGTAAAGAGGAGCGACTAGCTTGGGTATGTACAATGCACAAACCATGATTGCTAAGAGGAAGGAATTGTAGTTAGAAAAAAATGCATTCCTAATAAAGGTGAAATCCATTCTTAGAGTATCCCACCAGGTTTGGACAGTGATAAAATTACCGATACTATCTTTCATGTTTTCCTTGAATTTCTTCTTCTGTCTAACTACAGGACAAAAAAACCAAACCAAAACAAAACAAACGAACAAAAAAACCCAAGCAAACCAAAAAAAAGAGTTAGCCCGGATCATAGCTGAGAAGGCCGAAGAACAAAGATAAAGCAAATTGATAGCTTTTGAATGTTAATAGGGTTTGTCACCTCCGAGAGTGTGTAAATTAAAGACATCTGTCTGGTCTCACATAAATTCCAAAAATCCCAAACTAATTGCTTCATATACACAATGCGAAACCTCAGAATTCCATGCAAAAATAAACCTTCATTTAGAAAATAAACTTCATACAATTATGATAAAAGAAGGCTTGTCAATAAGCCAGCGCTTAATACAGAAGGATTATTTTGAAATAAACTTCTTCAGAGCTCGTTAGAATTGGAAAGAACTGTGAAAAAAGATCTGCCTCCCCAGGTCCTTAGGTATGTGGCGGCCTTTGGGGGAGCTTAGCTGCAAGGAATACAGGTTTACATCAGAAGTCTTTGTTGATTTTCTGGCAATTTTATCCATTTATAACACACAAAAGGAAAAGAACATTTTTTTTTCTTCTCCGACCTCTGAAATATAAGTAGAGATACAGCAAAATCATTCCCAGCAGAAAGGCCCGAGGAATCACACCACAGCATCTCCCGTCTTTGGAGGAACTGTTCTTCCTTTTGTCTGCCCATTCCAAAAGTGTGGTTAGCATTGTTTGTAGATGGATGCCCAAGAAAAGTCTATTTTAAATTTTCTAAAAATGGACAAACATTGGTGAAATCTTGTCTAGGAAGTATATTAATGTAACGCTGACCAGTTTCCAGCCTGAGTGCCCAGCAACCACAGCAAAACAGCAGAATGGCAACAACAGAAAAGTCCGGGGACTCACTGATTTCTCCCTGAGAAGGAGCTGTCTAGCAAGGCAGGTAGGAGGTGCCGTCTATAATCCAAGCAGAAGGGGTTATCATCTTTGCACTTAGGAAGAGTGATCGGGGTGGGCCAGAAACTCCTCCAAGAAAACCTAGCTCTCCAGCTCATTATTTTATTCCAAAATCCTCGTGTGGACACCCAAAAATGACAGTCATTCTCTTTGTGTTCTTGCAGAAACAATTACCTACACCCCACCCCCACCTCCAAGGCAGATGGTTATTTTTGGAATTGGTTAAGGGGAAGGGTTTGTCCCCAAAAGTGCAGGAGAGATTCATTATGAATTTTCAGAACAGTTCTGTTACACGCCACCCTCTCTTCCTGGGGCGCCTCCATGATCCCTCAAAGGCAAATACTCCTGCCTGAGAGCTCACCCGACTCCATGATGGAAGAATCCAGGTCTCTGATGAGAATCTGTCATTATCACCCAGCCTCGCTGCGTGTTTAAGTGGGAAATGTCCAGCAGTATCTCCTAGAATAGGGTTGTTTCTCATTCCTCTGAGATACAGCTCCTTCTTTGAACTAACCACATGAGCCTCTTTAGGAAGCTCAGCCATACGTGCAGCCAACATTTCCCTTGTCCTGGGACAGACCAGATGTGAGCAGCTGTCTCTGCTGAAGGCCGACAGCAGACATGGCCCACTCCAACTCCGTGTCACTCTGTTACATCCTCCCCCACTGCCACTGTCCCGTTTGCAGCTCAACTGTCTAACTTGATGGGGAAACAGTTGGCTAAGCTCCTTGGAAGGTCAGCAGGCCTCTTCTCTCTGGTTTATCAGGATCTTTCAAGATGGCCTTTGATCAGATCTTACCAGTTGAGAGTCCTCTCTCTGGACTAGTTAGAGAAGCCAAAGTCTCGCTGTAAAGCACAGAAGCAGAGGGTCCTCTGTCGTACTGAACCACTGCAGGTGTGCCTGGAGCAGATGATGTCAGGATCAGGCTTTTTCTCTTTGCCTTTCCAAAAAATGAGAACTTCCCTTGTCTGCCCCTGCTCTTCCATTGGATAACCTCTCCTATGTTTGCCCCAATCATCTCTGTCTCTCTCTCTTTCTCTGGGTCCCACCCTGGTCTCAGTAAAACTTGGCTCTTCCAATGTCATATATATATATATATATATATATATATATATATATATATA
>NW_022589750.1:7073434-7084628 GCF_004348235.1 Phoca vitulina | reverse complement strand
TGATAGACATTGGGGAGGGTATGTGCTATGGTGAGCACTGTGAATTGTGCAAGACTGTTGAATCACAGATCTGTACCTCTGAAACAAATAATACATTATATGTTAAAAAAAAAAAAAAGGAAGAAGATAGCAGGAAGGGAAGAATGAATGGGGGGAAATCGGAGGGGGAGACGAACCATGAGAGACGATGGACTCTGAAAAACAAACTGAGGGTTCTAGAGGGGAGGGGGGTGGGAGGACGGGTTAGCCTGGTGATGGGTATTAAAGAGGGCACGTTCTGCATGGAGCACTGGGTATTATACGCAAATAATGAATCATGGAACACTACATCAAAAACTAATGATGTATTGTATGGTGATTAACATAACATAATAAAAAAAATAAAGATATGCTTTCATGTATAAAAAAAAAACAACTTGGCTCTTCCATTTTAGTCTTTTTAGTTTGTAGTCAGTGTGTGATGCCAATTACAAGCCATAAAGTTAGATTCAGATACCTCCCAGACAGGCCCTTCAGGGAGCAGGGACACGGGATGGCTCAAGCTAGAATTCCAATGGGCAAAGAAAATGAGCTTTCTTTATTTCTCACACAGATCCAACCTTCCTCAAAAGCTCTGCCCATTCCGTAGCCAATCAAGTATGCCTTTCAACTATGATCTGCTGCTGTATTGAAGATGATGATGATGGTGATGATGGTGGTGGTGGTTGTGGTGGTGGTGGGCTTGTTTCTTTCCCATACTTCTCTTTGGGAATTAGCTCCCCTCGGCTGTCCCCATACCTACAGTCTGACCCTGGCACTGACATGAACACATTGCTGGTGTCTGTGACAGACTAGAAAGTGTGAGAGTCACTGTATCTTGTTCCTCTAGATCTGAGAAATTTGAAAACGGAGGAGGCAACCTCAGCTGACCTCAGCCAGCTCATCTTCCTGGAAAGAACAAGGGATGTCGATAACAGTGAACCAATTTCAGGTACTATTTGATTTTGTAGAAGTCACAGAATCAGAAAGCAGAGAGGAGAAGGGCGATTAAAACAATAGGATCATCTGCATAATTGAACCAGAGAAGCATTTGAGAGTTATCAGCGGAGGATGTTGGAGCTAGAGGAGTGGATGGGGTTATCCAAGAAGACCATACAGATTTAGGAGAGGGAAAAACAAAGTTTGGGGGAAGCAGGGCAGTGCGGGAAGAGGTTATGAGGCACAGCTAACAGTGAAAGGGGCAGGAGGAGAACTGAGAAGCAGCAGGGTCGTACAACCCGAGGGAGGAGGGCATTTCTGGAAAAGAGGTCTCTATAGTGGCAAGTGCCACAGATCAAATATGGTAAGAACTAAAGATAGTCCAGAGGCGCCTGGGTGGCTCAGTTGGTTAAGCGACTGCCTTCAGCTCAGGTCATGATCCTGGAGTCCCTGGATCGAGTCCCACATCGGGCTCCCTGCTCGGCAGGGAGTCTGCTTCGTCCTCTGACCCTATCCCCTCTCATGTGTTCTCTCTCTCTCATTCTCTCTCTCAAATAAATAAATAAAATCTTTAAAAAAAAAAAAAAAAAGAACTAAAGATAGTCCATTAAATCCCATGACGAGAAAGGGACAGTTTTCTAAGAATTTAGGGATTAGGGGCGCCTGGGTGGTTCAGTCGGTTAAGCATCTGTCTTTGGTTCAGGTCTTGATCCTGGGGTCCTGGGATGGAGCCCCAAGTTGGGCTCCCTGCTCAACAGAGAACCTACTTCTCTCTCTTCCTCTGCCCCGCTCCCTGCTTATGCTCTCTCTCTCTCTTGCTTGCTCTCTCAAATACATAAATAAAAATCTTAAAAAAAAAAAAAAGAATTTAGAAATTAGAGACAGCTCGGAGTAGTTTGAAATGAATTGTATTCTAACATAAATGGTACACCGTATGCTTAGTCCTCTGCCTACTGCTCTAATAAATTACTACAAGCTCAGGGGCTTGAAACAGCACAAATTATCTTACGGGTCCGGAGTCAGAATGGATCTCCCTGGCCTAAAATCGAGGTGAACTCAAGGCTGTGTCCTTTCTGTCTCCCATAGAGCATTCATGTCTTTATCTTCCTAGCTTCTAGAGGCCACCTGCATTTCTTGGCTGGTGGCGCTTTTCCATCTCTCTCTGACACTTGTACCTCTCTCTTCTGGTTTATAGACTTTTGTGATTCTATTGGGCCTACCCAGATAATCCAGGATTATCTCCCCATCTCAAAGTCAGCTGGTTAGTAACCCAGTTCCATCTGCAGCCTTGATTCCAACTCCCTTGTCATAGAATACGTGTTCACAGGTTCTCGGGATTAGGATGTGAACCTTTTGCCTACCATATTCTCCAACTTGATTTTTTTTAACTTAATTATACATCTTAAGAGATTTACTGTATGCTCTCTGTAGTCAGGGATGACATTTAAGACATTTAATAACTAGTATGCAGGAAATCAACAGACCAAAATAGATGCTGGTTCCAGTGTTGAGGGCCTCCTGTTCTTTGGAATATAATCAGTTGCTGTATTATAAGGGATTTGCAGGGCCTTGGAAATGGAGAGGCTGAAAATGGTGTAAGGGGCCCAGCAAGGGGAGGGTACTTGGGGAACTAGAGGCAGAAGCTCTCTATCAAACAGTACAGAAGCCTATCAATATTTTTAGTAGCTGACAGAACCACCCCCACTGGATGCCAGCTAAGTATCAGCCCTATGTGTATGTTGTATGTCTACATACATGTAAATGCATGTGGAAAAGGTCTGGAAGGAAATACACTCAACTGTTCATAGCAGTGACCACAAAGGGGTCTACTGTGCTGGAAACACCTGTCAAAGGCACTTGGGGTTTTCTCTTAGTATTTTTATTTTTTACAGAGAATCTATTCAGAAATGTTTTGATGTACTTAAATTTAAGACTGAAAAGGGTCTGAGGGGGCGCCTGGGTGGCTCAGTTGGTTAAGCAACTGCCTTCGGCTCAGGTCATGATCCTGGAGTCCCTGGATCGAGTCCCGCATCGGGCTCCCTGCTCGGCAGGGAGTCTGCTTCTCCCTCTGACCCTCCCCCCTCTCATGTGCTCTCTCTCATTCTCTCTCTCTCAAATAAATAAATAAAATCTTTAAAAAAAAAAAATGAAAAGGGTCTGAGAAATCAATACCAATAATAGTGGTTTTCTCTGAGGAAGAGCCTACAGTTGGGGCAGGGGAATATAAGTGAAAGAAAATCTGAGGTATGAGCTCTATAATCTGAGTTGCTTGAATTTTCAAATGCATAGGATTTTTCCCATAACCAAACAAATAAACTCTAAAATGTGTCTGTCCAACTGCATAAATTCTAAAATGTATAGAGTACACAATAGATTCAATTTTTAAAAAAGATTTTATTTATCTATTTCAGAGAGAAAGAGAGCATGCACATGACTGGGGTGAGGGGCAGAGGGAGAAGAAGACTTCTTACTGAGCAGGGAGTCCCATGCGGGTATCGATCCTGGGACTCTGGGATCATGACCTGAGCTGAAGGCAGATGCTTAATCAACTGAGCCACCCAGGCACCCCTAGATTCAATTTTTTTTAAGAATTTTGTTTAGGACAAAAGTGGCATTTTATTTTAATTTTTAAAGCTTATTTTTATTTTTTTGGTAGTAGTCACTATACCCAATGTGGGGCTCGAATTCAAGACCCTAGGATTAAGAGTCACATGTTCTTCCAACTGAGCCAGCCAGACACCTCAAAGGTGGCATTTTAGATCACTGGGCAAAGTATGCACTTTTCATTAGATGCTTCTGAAATTACTATACTTCTGCTTAGCAAATAAAGCTTTGAGTTCTCACAGAAATCAACTCCAAGCTTAGTTAAGGAATTATTATTATTATTATCATTTTAAAGATTTTATTTATTTATTCATGAGAGACAGAGAGAGAGAGAGAGAGAGGCAGAAGCAGAGGGAGAAGCAGGCTCCCTGCAGGGAGCCTGATGTGGGACTCGATCCCAGGACCCTGAGATCATGACCTGAGCCGAAGGCAGATGCTTAACCGACTGAGCCACCCAGGCGCCCTTAGTTAAGGAATTAAATGCAAAAGCAAAATTAGAGGCAAATATAAAGGTGCTTGCTAATTTCTGAATGGAGTAGACTTCTAAAACATGACCCAAAGAGAACACGTAAATAGAAAGTCTGATTATATTAACATGGAAAACTTATTTACATGGGAAAAGATACCATAAAGAATAATAAAAGGCCAAAAAAGACTGAAAAAAATACTCGAGACACATTTAAACATAAAGAATTAATAACTAGATAAATACAGAGAACCTGCAATCAATAAGAAGGTGAACCATCCAAAAGACAAATTAACAAAGGACACAGAAGAAGAAATGCAAACACCCAATGAACACCTAAAAAGATGCTCGATTTCTCTTGTAATTCAGCAATACAACTTAACATGGCATTGAATGTTTCCCTTTTAGGTTAGTAAAGTAAAAGTGGCCATTAATAGCCAGTAGTGGTGGATGCAAAGCAATTCTTCTATAGCATTGCCATTGGTTTAGCCATTTTGGAAGACAATTGAGAAATATTTATTACAAAAGGAGATATAATCTTATCTTACTAGGAAATAATTTCATCCTACTTGTGTTTAAAATAAAATAAAACAAAATGAAATAAAGTAAAATTATATCCCTAAACGTATAAATATATATGTAATTGGTACAGGAATGGTTCCAGAAGGATCACACCAAAAGAGTACAAGCAGTTACTTGCAAGGTGAATGGTCTTGACGTAGGTCACAGGGCTTGGGAAGAGGTGTCAGAAAAATCAAGGGAGTGCTTAGCTTTCCTTATTTTTTGGATTTCTAGAGTGAGAATAGAATCCATATGTTTCTCATGCAATAAAAAGAAAAAAATTACAATTAAATTGAAAATTCACCTTACATGTTTATGGAGGCTTGAGAAGACAGTAGCTATCTGAATCCTCAGACCCCAAACCCTGGGCTCCAAGCCCTGCAGCATTCATGCCATGAGAACTTGGGAAGATCATTAAGTAACTCCAAATGTTCATTTCCTCACCTGTAAAATCGAGATTGCATTAACTGCCACATTATTGTTCACAGTTGTTTGGGAAACTAAATGCAATAACTACATGGAAGGGTTTTACAATCTATAAAGTGTTATTCCAATGTCAGCTAGAACTGTTACTAATTATGTGGATAATTTTTCATTAACATCTAGTGATTGATGAGTATTTATAAAGCTGTATTTCCAAATGAAATGCAATCTGCTTAATGTAGATTATGGCTACTGTGACTGTTTCTTCCTTCTAACTATCCCTGTCTGCCTCCCTCTTTCCCTTCACTCTGCCTTCCTCCTTCCCTCCTTTTCTCTACCTTCCTGGTCCAGCAACTATCATGAGTCTGGTTTATAAACTCCACTACTGTTTTAAGAATATAATTTCATGTCCATTAATTCTGTATGGCTGTCAGCATTGTTCCTTGTGGATATTTTAAAGACATTATATATGACTTATAAATTACAGCCTCCAACTCTTTCTTTGAGTTAAATTTATGACTACAAAGCCTGCAAAACCTTTGGTTCTCATGATTCCATGTACCATGTTTTAGGTGAGAAGCTTTGGAACAGGAATGAACATTTATTGATCCCTTATTATATACTATATACCTTCACATACATTCTTTCAATTCTTAAGATAACCAAGTATAAATTTTATCTCCTCATTGTAGAGCTTATGAAACTGGCTAACACCATTAGGTTATTCCAGAAGCTCTTCACTTCTCATGATGAACACGCTGAGCCAAACCACCATTGCTTGCCTACTGAATGCAGCAATGTCTAACTGGTCCCCTGTGGACCTTCTTGCCTCCTATAGTCTGTTCCCACATTGAATTAGAGTGAGGTCTTGTCACCTCAGCCCAAATCCTTCTTGCAGCTTGTCACCTTGCTTAGAGTTAAGAATCCTACAGAGGCTGAAAAGGCTGGGCACCATCTGGCCACAGCTACCTCTCTGACTACCTTCTGCCTCCTTCACTCCATTACTTCCACACTGGCCTCTGTGTGCTTCCAAGGACACCCCAGCCATGCTCCTGCCAATGGCAACCAGTTGTTTCTTCTGCCTGAATGTTCTGCCCTCAGATGTCCTCAAGTCACATTCTCCTTTCTTTCAAGTCTTTTTGCAAATGATACCTTCTTGGGGACATTTACCACAACCAACTGCTGGCTTCTAGAACTCCACATATCTCTCCTTAGTAGGCATCACTTAATGACACATTCATTTATTTTGCCTGTCTGCCTTTCCCCCAAGAAGGTGAAAGTTCCTTGAAGTCAGAGGATTTTTTTTTTTTTTTTAAAGCCCTGAGTACCCAGAATAGTGCCAGGTGCATAGCTAGTGCTTAGGAAATATTCATTGAATGAATAGATGACTCTTAAAAATCTACTTAACCAGTAAGGAGTGGATATAGAATCCAAACAAATATCTAATCCAACCAGTGGATTCTTTTATGCCAAGCAGCCTCCTAGAGAAGCTCAAAAGGATCAAGGTCCATCACAGGAACTATTGATAGAAATCTGGAAGAATAAGTGAGCAATATCCTTGTCTGCAACAGGAGTGAAAGGAGAAAAGATGGTCTGTGTGTAGAACCCAGTGGTTCCACTTCTGCTTGGGGGGAGGTTTGGGGGAGGCAGGGGGAGTTTTATTCCACTCCCAGCACTTGGGCCCGGAAGATAGAATCTACAATCAGATAAACAGACACCTGCCCTCCACACTGGGAGACAGAGAACCGGATGTTGTAGTTTTCCTATCCCTCAGAAAGATCTTATTTTTCTCCTGATTTAATTTAAACCTCTCCTGCCTGGACATAACCTCTAACAGAGAATCATGAGAAGAGGACCCATACACCAGGAAAAGATATCAAGGAAGGAAAATAAATAGCCAAATGTTTTGAAATGCCTTTGATTCATATCAAGTTTGAATGCCTTCAGCAGTTATTAGGCACATAGCATGGAATTATTTAGGGGTATCCTTTCTGTCTATAGTCTCCTCTTTTCCTGAATCATGTACACTCCTGCTTCTTCCACATTGAGCTTCCTTTGAAAGTTGATAGAGCCAGTTGCAGCAGGTTGGGCAGATCCAGAAGGCAGAGTTAGAACTCCTCTGGAAGCCAGCTCCGTTTTTCAGGAGGAAACACGGCTCATCCGTTAAAAGTCCCAGAAACCAGCCTGTGAATTATTCTCCAAGGCCATTCCACTCTTACACATCTACCATCAAGTACCGTATTTCACGTCTTTTGTTCCTCTTATATATCAAATTGTGACAAATGCAAGTGGAAACTTTCCAGGAAAAATAAGTTTATCTGCACAAAACCCTATGGTACCCCATGGCAATTTATTATTTTTCAATTAAATTTACTGCTAGTTGGCAGTTGCCCTAGTTTAATTTTCTGCTGTTTGTTTACTGAACAGGGAAACACATAATACAAAGCATAATAAAAGTCAGATTGAGTTAATTAAATGTGGAACCAGGAAACTCTAACTCTGCCTTTTGAACAGTTTTCTCATTAGATCTCTTTGAAAAATATCATTTTTAGCTGAAATTTATTTTGACATTTGCAATACATTATTTATTCGGGTCACATTTTCTTTTCTACAGCCCCAGAAAGGGAGTTGACATTAGTTCACGCTAGTTTTGTTGGGGGATGAAAGGGGCTGACTAGGTAGTGTTGGGACACCCAAACATTTAGATCAACTTGGGGTTCTTCTGTGGGCTAACAGATATGGTGCTATCATCTTTCCGCAGGGTTGTTGTGGTGGGTATAATGACCAGGACACATCAAGAGGGATCAGAGAACAGACTCTATAATTAGATTGCTTTCATTTCAAGACATCTTGAGAAACTCTTTGATACCAGTCTTGTGATCACAGTGACTTCTGTGGGCAGAATATCGGCATCTCAAAAGCAAGAGCAAGAAGAACAAAATATAAACTTATAAGAGATTGCTTTTAGGGAATAGGGTAAGGAATTCATAAATGTATAAAAAATCAGTGGCATTTCTTGGGTCACACCTGTCATGTGGATATAAAATATATTTCAGTCTATATCTTCAAAAGGCTTAAGAACTTATGATGGAAAGTTGAATAAACTTCAGTTCACCTTATGGGATTTAACCTCATATATTCAGTTAGAGTATATATTATTTTCCAGGCTCATGGTTGATTTTAATATGTGTTAGAGTTATTTAGAAGTATAATTTTCAAAGAGAACCTTCCAGGAAGCTCTAAGAAATTCTGTCGTAATATATAGCAATCTCATTCAAAGACAAAGGAAAAGAAAAACTTTTTTGCCTATTATTTTATTAATGATAATAGGTTTTAGTTCTAGAACCATACAAATAGGCTTCTCCAAGTATTATACATTTTGCACAGTGAAAGAGGCACTACTGTTTGATTTGGAATAAAAATTATAATTTTTGTCCAACTATTAGCATTATCAAAGTATTAAAATAGTATTTGGAGATTCCTTGTTTACTCTTTATTATCTGTATTTACCTGTATCAATTTTTAAATTTTTGTTATTCCAAAGTAATAAATGTTTATTATAGAGAAGTATGGAAAAAGTGGAAAAGTACACATAAGAAAACTGCATTTATACTTAATCTCTCATGGCCACAAAGGATATTAGTATTTGGCTTTTACTGTGATATCTGACAATAATTTTATATGTTCATACATAAAAATTTATTTTAGTTATACCTATATTAGATTTAATTTATATTTAGTTATACCTGTAATCAATTTTTTAAATCTCAAAGTTAATATTCTTATACAATCCCTCCCTTCTCTGAACCCTCCCCCCACCTCAACCAAGATCCAGCTTCAATTCCACAGCTATCATCAGAAACAATCAATGATGCTAATTTTATGTATACATTTCCAGATACTTTTACAGATAATTACAAATATATATGAACATGTAGAAATAGTTATGTTTTATCTTACTGAGCTTTTGTTTGTTTGTTTGTTTGTTTTTAAGTAGGCTCCATGCCCAGCGTGGAGTCCAACACAGGGCTTGAACTCACAACCCTAAGATCAAGACCTGAGCTGAGATCAAGAGTCAGATGTTCAACTGACTGAGCCAGCCAAGTGCCCCTTATCTTACTGATTTTTAAACATAATCATTATCAAAACATATATATGTACAATTATTCATCTTTTTTTTACTTAAAACTATGTCATGAATATTTTTCCATATCAGTACACAAAGTTCCAACAAGACTTTTTAACAGCTGCGTAGTATTCCATTGCATACATGCATAAATTATTTAACTCATTCTTATATCACTAGAAATACTAATTGTTACCAATTTTTTCTATTTTATAAATCCTTGGATTCAGCGCTTTTGGGCAACTGTATTTCTCTGAGGTAAATACCAACAGGTAGATTTGCTAGGTATAGAAATAATCAACAAAACAAAACCACTTAGATATACTTAGGCATCACAAAAAACTGAGAAGTCACAGGAAGAGAAGAACTGGGATTTCTCATCTTAACCATGAAGAGTTTCCATTTATTACTTTGAAAACAAACCTTAAGTTGCTGAAAGTTTTTATTGCTGCATTGTTTATACTTACTAATACCTTTTGGAACTATGATTAATTTTCACATGAGACATAGTTCTATGATTTTGCAATTAATTAAAATGATCAAACCTTAAAACTAATTTATTTTTTTAAGATTTTATTTTTAAGTAATCTCTACGACCCAGCATGGGGCTTGAACTCACACTGGAAATTAACCAAAGCTTTCAGAAATCCAGGCAGTGTTTATTCAAGAAAAATGGCTGAATCTTGGTAAGAACAGCAAGCTTTGTAGAAGTTCAGCTATTCGTATTCTCATCCCCTCTATCCAGCTTTGCAGTAGCCCTGAAAACCAACAGACTACAATCACAGTGAAAACTAACTGCCTGGCAATCATTGAAAAGGGTTGATCAGGATAGGAACTTGTTCCAAACTCCATTCCCTGCCTGGTACTCTCTGGAAAACCCCACTTGAAAGACTGTCTCTAGTTGACCTGACTCAGAGCTCTCCCAGTATGATCAGATTTTTGCTCAAAGAAACTTGTTGAAAACAATCATAGACAATTGTTTAACATCTTGCCTGTCTAAGATGGCAACACCAGGTGAGGTACACAACAAGCCAATCGAAAAGCTTAAAGGGAAAATCTTGGGAGTAAAATGTCCAGAGTGGGCTTTGAGAAGCTCTGACATATTGCTGGGAGTCAGAAAGCCATATACATGTGTGGGGTTGTGTACATAAGCATTCTCAGGAAAACACTGAGAAGGCCCTACACTCTCCCCTTTGGCTAACTTTGAGGCTCTGTGCATGCAGGAAGTGAAGGCTAAGACAGGGTTGTAAAGTGTGCCCCCAACACACACATAGGACCCAACGGCAAACGTAGGGACATTGATTGGTTACAAGCATTTCAGGAAATCTCTGTTCAATCATTTAGCTGACGATTAAGTTAATTAAGCAAGACTTCAAAGGCCACACATGACAAAGAATGTAGATTATACAGAATCACTTCAGAAAAGTCATTAAAAAATAACAAACAACAAAAAACAGTCACAGCAGCAAACCCTGAGGGTAGAGGTAGGGAGAATATCATTTCCAATGATATTACATTATATTACTTAAAATGTTCAGTTTTCAACAAAAAATACGGCTATGGAAGGGAACAAGACAGTATGGCCCATAACCAGGGAGAAAGAAGTCAACAGAGGCTGTTCTAAGGAAGCACAGATATTGGCCTTCCTAGGCAAAGACTCTAAATCAGCTATTCTAAATGTGTTAAAAGAACCAAAGGAGACTATATCAAAATATCTAAATGGAAAGAGATCAATGTCTCACCAAATAGAGAAATAATAAAGATATAGAAATTATTTTGGGGGGGCACCAAGGTGGCTCAGTCAGTTAAGTGTCTGACTCTTGATTTTGGCCCAGGTCATAATCTCAGGGTCCTGGGATGGAGCCCCACATCAGGCTCCCTGCTCAGTGGGAAGTCTGCTTCTCCTTCTCCCTCTGCCCCTCCCCCCCACTCATGCTCTCGCTCGCTTTCTCAAATAAAGGAAGGATGGAAGAAAGAAAGAGAGGAAAGAAAGAGAGGAAAGAAAGAAAGAAGAAAGAAAGAAAGAAAGAAAGAAAGAAAGAAAGAAAGAAAGAAAG
>NW_022589750.1:7030031-7073424 GCF_004348235.1 Phoca vitulina | reverse complement strand
AAGAAAGAAAGAAAGAAAGAAAGAAAGAAAGAAAGAAAGAAAGAAAGAAAGAAAGAAAGAAAGAAAAAGAAAGAAAGAAAAGAAAGAAAAGAAAGAAAGAAAGAAAGAAAGAATCCTAAAAAAAAAAAAAAGAAAGGAGAAGTTCTTAGTGCAATGAATTTGTCACAGGTTACTGGGCAGATCTTTTAGTAGAGTTCCATCCCACAGATGGTAAAAAAGTATTTCGGTCATTTTTCTCCTGGCAGAAAACAGGTGATCAGCACAGTCCCTTTATTTTAAGACTTAAGCTCAGGTGGTGAAAGTCAAGCTGGTGAGTCAGAAACAGAAATAAGGAATTCTGGGGTAAGGAAAGCATGAGAGATTTGTCCAGCGAACAGTCTAGTGGAGAGCTGAGGGGTCCACGAAGTTGACAAGTTAGGGGTAGAAAACACTTTCCTCGGGCAGCGATGAAATCTGAAACAGAATTATTCTCCAGAGCACACTGTACATTAGGACTCCACTCATTTGGATTGTAAGAAAGAGCCTACGTTTTTTTTTTGACTGGATTCTCTCAACATAGTCCCTTATGAATTTAACAAGAGCTACTAAAATACTATTTAATAGATGACTGTCCTTGTAAGAATATGACTGGTTTTAGCAGAAAGGCCTCAGAAATGCTCATTAAAAAAAAAGTCCCACTTACAGGTTTTACTGACTCATCTAATTCCAGATGATGTGAACAGTCATACAGAATCAACACCTGTTGATTCTGTAAAGCTTCATACACTTTCTTTGCAATTTGTCTTCTAAAGCATGTTGCCCTATGGCTATTCATGGATAACGACATTTTAAACTTGGGGATTAACTCCTTTAGAAGTATTCCACTGATAGTCTGCTTTTACATAGACAAGTTTTCCCAAATACATTAACTCGGACGTGACACTAGCTAATTGGAAAAAAAATTAATTTTCTTTTGCGAACCAGGATTAATTTACGAGTATGACACACTATACTTGTCTAATTAACTAACTTCTGTTTTTTCTTTCGACCCTCACATTGTCACAGATCGACCAGTGGAAACACCTTTAATTTGGTTTCTTGTGCCTTTTTAACATCATCTCTAAACTTAAGAACGTTCGCTCCCAAGCAACAAGATATTCAGGCTATGAAATGATCTCCACTCTAAGAATGCTGAGTTTTTTTGTAATTGTTTCTCTTGTTTTATCTTGTTGGGTTTTTGTTTTGTTTTTATTTTTTTTAAGATTTTATTTATTTATTTGAGCAAGCGAAAGTGAGAGAGATCACAGAGGGAGGAGAAGCAGACTCCCTGCTGAGCAGGGAGCCCGATGTGGGGCTTGATCCAGGGACTCCGAGATCAAGACCTGAGCCGAAGGCAGACGCTTAACCGACTGAGCCACCCAGGCGCCCCGGTTTTGTTTTGTTTTTACTGGCGAACTTTACTAGGGGCCAAAATTTAGGAACCAGATACAGATATCATACTGTTTCACATGAATACTGGTGTCCTTGAGTTCTAAAATTCATATTTCTATTCTGTATATCCTCTTCAGGATCTGCACTCACGCCTTCTTGCCTCCAGGCTTATGTTTAACCCATGTCAGAGCTCACCATAGCCCAGAAGATTGCTGCAGTTCCTGCTTCCGGTAGGAAGTGACTAAACTAATTATGGCACCTGGTGAATACCCACTAGCAAGAACTGGAGAAAAAACTTGTGATAGTGGATCCTCAAAGCGTTGGACTGGAGAACAAGGTAGGGGAATATAAGACCAGACAGTGACACTTTATTCACAGGTGTGCACTCTCCAGTGATTCCAGTTTAATATCCTGGCAAAGCCACCTGGGAAGGATTCTTCAACACTGGTGAGAAGACTTTCTGAAGCTTGGTCAAAAAATGACCGACAACATATGAAGTAGAGATGCTAGAACCGCCTTAATGTGGTACTAAGGAAGATATCAGAAGGTGCAGGGAAGTGGGGATGTTAGAACAAATTCATCATATGAGGTCAGAAAATCCACCAACTGATAATACACTCTGGGAGGAAGGGGCCTCTGAGGACACTTCCATCTCCAGGCAATGAGAAGGGTGTCTGTTCTTTGTAGGTGAGAGCAGACAACATAGTTGGCCCTCTAGTGTCAGGGGGGATTGACAGATGTGTATGATGGCAGCACCAGGCAGTGATGCTTAGCCACCAGAGACAAAGGGGATGTTATTACTACAATGGGTAGAAAAGGAAGAAGGTCAGTAAGAGTGACTAACTCTGCAAATTGCTGAAAGATCACAATGTCCCGATGGACAAGACATACAGACTGCCAGCTGGAGTGTTACTGAAATTGTAAAAAGAAAAGAAAAATAAATGAGGGGCATTGAAATTAGGTATGACATTAGATGTAATGGAAAATCGGGATCCCTTAGCCCGTTTCCAGATTGAAGTCAGATAGCAAACCCGGAATTATTCATCAGAGTGGATACCAGTCTTCTGAGGAAGAACTCTAAAGCATCATCACAAGCATATCCCATCAGCACTCCCCAATACTCTTCCTAAGAAAGCTGCAGCCATCACCAGGGTAACCATACACCAAGGAAATGGGAATACCTAGCTTTTTAAAGGATAGCTGGACAAGGAGTCTTAACTGACACTGACATCCGGGAACCTTAAGTGTCAATATGGACCTCCAGTTAAAGTATATTCCAGCACATATGAAAGCCTGGCAGAAAGGAAATCCTGCAAGGAGTCCAGAGTGGCTGCCTAATTCCTAAGTGTATAATTGGGACGAATATATTTAATATATTTAACTAGCCAACTCTCACATTGGTTCTCTAAGTTATGCAATGATAGTCATAAATGATAAAAGAACCAGTACAAGACCCAGAAATTACCCATTCCCCAGTACCCCAGCCAAGTTTGTAAATTAGATGAATCCTGCATACTACCAACATCAAAGACATTGAAAGAGGCAGGGCTGGTGGTCTCGCCCCATTCCCTTTTAATTAAACTGTCTAGTCCCAGCAAACACCAGATGAATCATGGTGGATGAAAGTGAACTTCTGTAAGCCTAAAATCAGCCCCAGTTTCAGCTGTCATGTCAGATGAGAGATCTTTACCGGAACAGAACATCACAGTTTCTAGCATTTGGTGTGTGGTTATCAACCTGGTGAATGTGTTCTTTTCCAAATCTATCAGTAAAGAAGAATCACAAGCAATTTGCTTTTATGTGAGAAGGACAGCAGTAAGTACATGTTCACGCTCTTGCTCAGGACTATGTTTATTCTCTTGCTCTCTGCCATAATGTAATTTCAGGGACCTTGACTGTCTTGACATTCTACAGAACAGCAAGTTGATCCATCATACTGATGTTATACTAATCAGATACGGTGAGCAGAAGTGGCAAGGATCCTGGACCCTAGAGATCCAATGCTTTGGGGCATGTGGATAGATGAATCTAAGGTAAAGGACAAGTTATTAGAACTTGAACCCTCCACCACTAAGAAAGTGAAAGAGAATGGAATGAAATGAAGTTGGGGAGGCCAAATCATATAAAGAATTATAAACCAAGGTAGGGAGTTTAGAATGGACTCTAAGTACAATAGGGGAGCACTGGAAAGTTTAAATCAAGAAATAAATAGGATTCGATTTCTTTCTCAAGCTTATTTTAATTGCTGAATGGATTATAAGAGGAAGAAAGAGGAGGAAGGCCAACTAGAAGCTATTGCTATCATCTGAAATAATGGTGCCCTCGACAAGGAGAGAAGCAGGAGAGATGAAGAGAAGTCACAAATTTGGCATATATTTGGAAGGTAGAGTTTGCAGGACCTGTTGAGATCTTGGATGTGATTACTGAGGGAAAGACACCATCAAAGAAGTTGTATTGTGTTAAGTCCTGCTACAAAAACTTGTATATAAGCCCAGAAATGTCTCAATATTAAAAACACCAGGTACTAATGTAACCTCTTGGTGACTTGGTTTTTTCACCTATAAAATGAGAATATAATAATATCACCTAAAATCTGTATCTCCAAAACACCAGAACAGAGCTTGATACATAAAAAATGCTACTTAAGTATTTAAATTTCTCCTTCTCCTCCTCCTTCTTCCTGTTGCTCCTCTTCTTCCTCTGCATTTTCTTCCTCTTCTTCGTCATCTTCTTCTTCTTCCTCTTCCTGCCCTTCTCCTCTTTCTTCTCCTTATTATTATTCTCTGTGATTATAGCTCCTTTCTCTTTCCAAGTATTTTTGTTTTTCCACTTTTGTCTTCAATCATAGGGGTTTACTTCATTGCCTTATTTTTTCAAGTAAGATTTTGATTTTATTTTTCTTCTTCCTTTTAACTTTTCCCCTTTACTGTGGTGACTTCACCTTTGCTTTATTTACATTAGCTTTTTGCCTTTAGACATGTTAATATTGGCCACACCTTTGCTGTGGTTTTAACACATTAACACTAACTATCTGACTCTGCCAAAAGTTAAGCTAGCCCTCTTGGACTGCAAGAAATTCTTCCTCTCACTAACAAGGTATTATTTTGGCTTCTGAATTCTCAAATAACAGCTTTCCTCTGGGCTCAAGGGCACCTGGTTTGATTCAAAGTCAAGCATCATCATCCCTCAGGTGGGAATGTTAGGGATTGGAGCATGAGAATGGCTTGTCATGGATTATGTCTCCCTTCTGATAGAAATTTCATAGCTGACCTAACTGTCCCAGAAAAAAAAAGAAGAGTTTATGTCTTAAAATCCATAACGCACTGGGAGCTGATAGTTTTAAAGCACTCTGAAGAGAAGCCCAATGGTGCATCAGCGCAATGGATCAGTGTGTCAAACCCCGTTAGATCTAGGAAACTAGGAGGCATTTTATAGCTGATTCTCTGTGCCTATGACTCATGACAGTGGGAACTGGTAAGACTGTCCATGGACCATGCCTTGCTGAGCTGGCGTGCCAAGATGATCATCCCCCCCAAGATCGAACCAGATCTCAGATGAGCTCCAAATGACAGGCTGTTTTTCCATTACAACCCTGATCTGTGAACAGGATCTGCTCTTCTACAGTGCTGTTGAATACATGTTTATTTCCCACAGATTAGTTAGTGACTAGCTCTCTTAGCAATATGGTATTATTTTTTTTTTTAAGATTTTATTTATTTATTTATTTATTTATTTATTTATTTATTTGAGAGAGAGT
The DNA here is from genome assembly GCF_004348235.1 of Phoca vitulina. Taxonomy (NCBI): domain Eukaryota; kingdom Metazoa; phylum Chordata; class Mammalia; order Carnivora; family Phocidae; genus Phoca; species Phoca vitulina. The sequence continues at coordinate 7,068,257 of NW_022589750.1, read as the reverse complement.
GGGGGGAAGGGGAGAGGGAGAGAGAACATTTCAAGCAGACTCCGCACTGAGCACAGAGCACAATGCAGGGCTAGATCCCACGACCCTGTGATCACAACCTGAGCCAAAATCAACAACTGGATGCTTAACCAACTGAGCCACCCAGATGCTCCAATACAATATTATTTTAACAATTCTGCATTGTTAGATTATTTCTACTTACTTATCTCAGTAGATCTGATACTGTTCTTACTTCCTCCTATCCTGCTCTTTTCCAAGAGCACATTTTGTACTCAGTCATAAACAAGGGCAATAATCATAAACAAAGCTTTCTAGTGAGAGTTCTATATACCAATAGAACCTGATTCTCAGAGCTCAAGGAATATAAAGCCTCCAGAGGCTCAAGCAAAAATTCCTCCAGACCACAGTGGAGGTATGAGGTACACACTGGGATTAATGGCAACATCAGAAGGAAGTTTTCTAAAAAGGAGGGAAGGTACCCACTGAGGCTGAGAGCACTTCATAGCCCTGGGGATCCTGAATACACTTGAAAGCCAAGGGATGTTTTAGAATCCCCAACAGTCCTACCAGTTAGCAACCATAGGCACTGTCCCAGCTCGCTTCATGTTGCCACAACAAACAAAGGAAGGAAATGATTTGTCATTGAGGTGATATACCACAGCCGGGCCATGGCCGGGTCCAGCTGCAGCTCTATCGCAGTTGCCCACGCCCAGATGAAACTCTAATCTGGCACAGTAAAGCCAGCATAAATCTGAACTTCCTTAGTGTCTCTATTTGGACCTTCAATATTTCAAGATAAACTCGGGCATGTTTTTGAACAAATCCCTCCGGATTCCAAATGCACGATAAATATAAACCTGCCACTGGGAAGATGAGTAAAAAGAAAAAAAAATACCGAGAGTATGAAAAAAGTAGGTGGTTCAAAAGAGAAGGTTTTGTAAAAGAGCTCATTCCTAGCGTGACATCCGGTTTCATCTGAGCACAAAGCTCCAAGCAGCCACCTCCAAGCAAGACGTTGGGCCATTTCAAGACTGAAGCACAAATCTAACCAGATGAAACTCACCAGCACCTTTGGATCGAAGGGACTTATTTCACAAATGCAGGAAATTTTCAGGTATGTCTTGGAAGCAGAACAGAAGTGGAAATTCTTGTGAGTTTTAGCTGACATAAGCTCAAAATGTTTCAAACACCTGATGAGATCATTTTTAAACATTTAGTACAAGCTTATGCCGGATAGAGAGAAGGAGAAAGCAGGCCACAGTGTCACTCTTTACTGGCCTCATCATTGCTGGGACCCACCCCTCAGAGCAGATTTAGACAAACTGGAACACAAAGAAGGATAGCCAGCCAGGATGGTGAGAAACAGAATATGTTTCTTGACACTGTGGAACTCAGCGTGTTTGGTTTAGCTTGGAGAGAACAGGAAACCTAACTTCAACAATCTAAAGGGTTTCAGGGCACCTCGGTGGCTCAGTTGGTTAAGCGTCTGCCTTTAGCTCAGGTCATGATCCCAGGGTCTTGGGATCAAGCCCCGCATCAGACTCCCTGCTCAGTGGGGAGTCTGCTTCTCCCCTCTCCCTCCGCTCCCCCTGCTTGTGCACGCTGTCTCTCTCTGTCAAATAAATAAATAAAATCTTAAAATAAAATAAAATATTAAAAAAAAACAATCTAAAGGGTTTCCATGTGGAAGGAGGATTGTACTTATTTCTTATGGCCTGATGTGAAAAACGAGATTTAAAAAAAATGAGATGTATCAGTCCTTGTCAAAAAAGAACTTTCTATTATAGCTATTCAAGATAAAGTAAGGGTTGGGATTTGTATGTTCTGTATTACTGGAAGAACTTAAGAGTAGGCTGGATGAGTATTTGCTCAAACATTGTTTGGAGCTAAACTCAGTGGTCATTGAGGCTGTTCTATTTCTCTGTATGACTCTTGATTATAAGCCCTTGTACAGCAAGTGCTATATTATGTGTCTTTATACTCTAAAGAGCCTTTCCCAGCTCAAGCATACAACGCAGTGGGATGATAGATAGAACTAGATTTTTTTTTTTTTTTTTAATCATCAGGGGTACTGAAGTTTTGCCAAGTCCTAAACAATTACTATTTCCAAGAAAAAACAAAACACATACACGCACACACACACACAAAACCCCAAAACACACAGAAACTCCTAAAAGAAATATGAAAGAGAATTACACCATTTGTCAATCAAGTCAGCAAAACCTCAACTAATTGTCAGACATCATAACCTTAAAATATAAACATAGTGATGGGACAGGGGGAAAAACTCTTTGTGTTGCATTTTGCTATATAAGAGAAGCTCATAAATCTATTTTATAGCTTTATAGTTTCCTTTTATTTAACTTTTAAATAAATTTATAGGATTTATTCTTGTGAAACAAATAACTTTATTAAAGGGCCTGACAGAACCAAGAATATAATTTTGATATTTTTAGTATTTTCAAAACAAAGTATATCCCTTTGTTTATAATAATTCACCATAAGCTCAAACTGTAATCTTCAACCTAAGAAGTAGTGACTTTGCTCGTTTCCCTGAGCTCCTATTTGTTATCACAGAATTGCTCACAGACATCAGCCTGATGGAAATAATTAAGAATTGCGTGTATTTATAAGGAAAACCAAATATTTAAAATTTTATTTTTCTAGGAAAACATGCAAAGAATAACTTCTACAGCAAGAAAACATTTTTCAGTAGACTTAGGAATAACCATTCAAATGTTCTTATTATGCTTTCTTTCGTCTCACTCTCTAAAAGAGGAGAAAGTGATATGGCAGTCACAAACCAGAAATCAACAGCCTAAATTTGCTTTGTTATGTGGCCGTCAAAATATCCATAGTATTATTAAACATTTGAATTGAATACCAGCATCGGAAAATCAGGTGAGTTCACATTTTAAAATCTACATTTCCGCTTCATTGAAAAATCCAAATGTCTGGCCACATAGGGACCCCATGGCTTTATGGCAGCAACAAGTACCAATTAAGTTGTCCCCTCCTCAGAAAGGACATGCTCTTGCCGGTTTACCAAGCACTCCATGACCTTGTGCTGCATTAGACCAGTCCTGTCTCACGCATGCGCATACTTGCTGGCTTGGACCCGCAATCATTGGATGTCTGCCCATGAGCCCAACCACACACATTTATGCACATAGGAAGCATCTGGGTAACCTGTACCTCCCATTGTTCCACTAGCCAGTTCTGTACAAACCCTTCCCTGCGGAGTCTAGATGGTATATATGCCTTCTAGGATGAAGATGATAATCTTAAGACCCACCATGAGAGCCCACCACAAGGACGGAAGAGACCTGTACTCCATATTGGTAAGCAAGGCACTTGACCATTTTCCTAATTGAAAAGACTTCAAATTGACCCTTAGAGTCCTTAGGAGCGCAGGGGAAATTGTCCCACCTTACAGTCTTTATCTATATGATGATCACAGGCATTGGATGGGGTGAAGAGGAATAAGAAGGAGACCATTAATTACTTTGGCTTTGCAATGGCGAACTTTGGGTTAAACATGAGGTTTATCAATGCCCAGCAGCCAAGTCCAACAGGAATACACCTGAGGTTAAAAGAGTAGGGTTTATTATTCCTTTCACAAGGGAGAACATACACCACAGAAAATTATTTGTGTGTGCCTGTGCGCGTGCGGGGGCGGGGGTGTATCTCAGTAAGAGAATATTAGAAAAAAACCCATTCTAGGAATAGAGCTTGGGTTGGGATTATTTGGGGAGTGGTCTAAAGAAGGGAGGCTCCCCTTGAGCTTGTTTTTATCTGAGACAAAATTAGGAAGTGGCCCTGTTTTGTTTCATTTTATCTCAGAGTAATCTTGTCTGAGGTTGGTGTTCTGTGCAGTCATGTGCTCCAGGGAAACAAAGTGGCCTGGCTGTGGGCATCTGACAGCCTTGGAATAATACTGAGGTCCAGCTGTGAATATTAGGTCAGTCTTAACAGTGCTTTGGAGTATCCAAAATGCGGTCGTAGATATTAATCGGCTTCACAGTTAAACAAACAAAAGATATTTTCACATGGATGCCTCTCATACAGTACTCAGTAACATGCTGGAGGGTCCAAAGCTGACCTCCCTGCCTCTAAACCTCAGCTGCAGGAAAGGAATGAGCAGGATAAGGGGGTTCGCCTAAGACACTGCTGGAACCATCCTCAGAAAGAGTGCACGTCTCCATGGGGTTACATCTTCAAGAAACATGTCCTTTACCTTCCTACTTTTCACAGCAAGTGACCAGGAAGTAATGCACTCCGGAATCAGTGTTATTGTGAAGAACAGCAACTGTTCTCCACATCTTGAGGAAGCACTTCCATCACACAGACAAGGAGAGACACAGAGAACAGTTGCAGGCTTTGGTTTCACAGAACAGCTAACAGAGACGGCTCTCAGCTCTGAGGCCTCTGTCCAAGTGTGTCCACTGATGTGGGGGGTGTCTGGTGGGGACAGGAAGTGGGGTGAGGAGGATGCGTAGTAGGAGACCACCCTCTTGCCTACACAATATCAACCATAGTCAGGAGGGAATGCCACTTCTTAATAATTAAATTTTTTAGAAGCTTAATTGGTAGAAATTATTCGTAATTGTTGGATTCCAGTTGGCATAGGATGCTTCGGAATATCACAGAATCCCTCAGCCTAACAAGGCTCACTCCAGGCCACCCTTCAACACTGGGGGATGCTGGCTGGCACAAGGTGCCTGGTGCTGGCCTCTACCGTGTGTTCTAATCCCAGGCCTGTTGTGGAGAAGTAAGAACACAGGCTCTGACGTCAGGCAACTCTCCCTCGGTTCAAATCTGCTTGACCTTAGGTGGGATATCAGTAGCCCACACCATAGGTTTCTCCTCATCTGTGACATAGAGGATGCAATGCACCTACTTCAGTAGGTTTTTATTTTAAGTGTTAAATGAAATGATGCTTGGTTCAGGGTTGGCCTTCAAATGCTTGGTGCAGACACTCTCGGTATTCATCCGTGAGTCCCTCCCCAAATGAATGAATGAATGGGGTGAACCCACCATTCAGCATTAGATCAAAATCCTGTCTTGCCATTTCTTCTTCTGAAGCCTGTTTTCTTTTGAAACTTACTCATACTCTGGAAGGCATTCCTATCATTAAACACATTAGCTCACTCCTTGCCTAGGATTAGCTTGGGAGGCGTGATAACCCTTGAGTAGGTGGAATGCCCAGATGAGGAAGAGAGGAAAGAGACCACGGTAGAGTAAGTCACTTATCATTTTTGTCAACTTCGCAATTTTCATCCGGGTGGACCTGACACCCAAACCCAATAATTACTCGGGACAAGTGATGGGCTTCCTGAATTTATTTTGGAAGCTATGTTTGTTTTCAACAGTGAAAGCAACTGTGTTTACCTTATAGTTGGTCTACAAAGCTTAGAAAATGGGAATTATGAACACAATGTAAACGCTCTAAAGGGCCCAGGTTTTAGCTCCCAGAGAAATCTAAGATTCCTTTTTCATATCATGATGTTTTAAAACTCCAATCAAAATCAAGTTCCCTGACTGAAGGGACAATCAGTCTCATCCAACCCATTTCCTTAAGCCATCAAGTTTACTCCCAGCTTCTGCAGAAACGATTCTCCTTCCCCTCCCACAGCATCCTCTGCCTTCCCAGGGAAATTAAGCCCTTTTTGATCTACAGTCCTAGCTGAGCCAGAAGCGTTTTCTGTTCCACATTGTGCCAAAATATCGCTAGCTGGCCCGCCATTAGTCAGCTGAAAATTACCTCCCGGTACTGGTCATAACCATCCACTTACTATGCTTCTTTCTGTTCTAAAATTAATTTTCTTAGGAGATTTCTGAACTTGCAGTTAGAACGTCGTGATCCAAAGTTATATTTAAAAGGGTTTGTCTCTCCATCCTATGATGCTTCTTATAATTGATGTGGGATTAGAATGGAGTCGATGTTATAGATTATCAGGAGATGCTAAGGAGCACTGTGGCAGCAGGGGAAGCTAGCTGACAGTGTAGAAATACCTTAACTCTCTGTTATTTCCCCTGACATTTCTGTATTTCAGGACTTTAAGATTTCATCTTTTAGCTCCATACATTTGGAAGCTTGATTATCATCTCTAAGGTGAGGCATGTTGAAAGAAAATGAATTTAGGAACACCAGGAAGAAAACTTCCCACTTATCGTGTATTATTTGAAATCACATGATGTCTATTCCATGGTTAAGCAATTCCTGCTTATAAAAATGGACACTTTGATCACATGCTTTGAAAGCAATTTGCACAAAGCCTTCCAGCTTTCACTACATTGAGTCAAAGATCCCACCAAAGTAACCACAGAAGCACCACTGGTTAGTGGTTTGGGTTTTTTGTTTTTTCTTTTTTCAGAGAATCCCGGCATGAAATCTTCTTCATCTTTTCCACAACTAGGCTCCACAATGTTCTGTCGTGTCCTCACTAGCAGCTTTCATCTTTTTCCATAAACACCTTTTCTGGTGTTTTCAAACATAATGGCACATCTCCCGTGGAAGAAGGGTATGGGAAGGTGTAGAAGGAAAGGTTTGGGGACTTAAGTGTTAGAATCTTCCACACTTAGCCCTTAGTGTGAGTATTCTGTCTCTATACTTCCTACCCATCAGGGGAGGGACTCTTGGCATGTTACATAACCTCTCTGAGTCTCAGGAGCAGCGTTGTGAGGGTGAAATGCATCTGGTATGGGGCACAGCTACCCACCAACTTGGGAGGCTCATCTTGATGTGTTACAGTAGAGATAAATAAACTACATGTCCTTTTAAGCCACTGAATTGAGTTGAATCTACACCTTCTCAGGTCAATGTTTATCTAAAGGTATATGGTAGGTGCCAGGGTGGAGATTTCTTGTGCTCCCTTAATATCTCTTCCTTTCAAACACCTGTGTGGATTATACTTTCCTGCTTCTTTCAGGAAATCATGATCATGAAACATTCTGGCTGACATAATGTGACCATATCACTTTCAGGCTAAAATATTCACTTGCCAATATGAGATTCCCCAGCTCTCTCTGTCCTGACTATGGGAACCAAGAAGGTTGTATGTTTCAGATTGTCCAGCTGCAAGATGGTTGAGCCTCTGTCAACCCCCAGGGACCAAAGGGCAGAGCCCCCCCCCCACCCATAATGGACATCCAACATAAGTAAAAATTAAACTTTTTTGAGTGAAGCCACTCAAGCCTTGGGTTTGCTACTGCTATAACACATTACCAGCCTATACTGATTAACACAGAGGCCCAAGACTTCACTTATATAGAGAGTTGGATATAATCAGGTACAGTACCATAGCACAATTATTTCCATTAGCAAATACACTAAAAAATCAATTTCCAGATACAGATGGCAGATTAAACACATGCATGTATACTCCTTCCCTCCTAAAACCCTGATAAAAGGCAAATACAGGGAGATTTCATAAAATAAACATTCACAAAGATAGAGCAGAGGGAGAAGAGCAATAAAATTTTAAAATCTAAAAGTAGATGGATAAATAATAAGGGACTTATTTAAGAAGGCTGAATCTAAAGCAGCAGTAGAGAAAACATTATACTGCAGAACCCTTAAAAGCCTCAGTGAGCGTGCATACCAGCTACTTTCCAAAGTGGAGGTAAAGGGAGAGTAGGGGCTAAAATAAGAAGGCTTGGTTGAAAGCACTTTAGAAATTAGTTTCTATTCAATGTGCCTGAGCAAGCAAAGACTGGGTACAAAGAGGAAACCCTGTAGTGTCCCAGAGAGGAACACTAAATGAAAAGTTTCACACAAAAGATCAGGAATCCCAGGGGCCTCATATTTCTTGGTAGCAAATATTGAAAACTAAAAGAAAAGCATGCAATACTTTCCTATTCCTATTCTTAAAATTATGTACCCAGCTAAACTATCAATCAAGTGTCAGGCAAAAATATAAACAGTTTCAGCAATTGAAGGTCTAAAAAAATTTACCTCCTTTTCATCCCTCCAAGGAAAGTCACTGGAGGACATGCTCCATCAAACCAAGGGAGTAAACCCAGAAAGAAGTCATGAGATCGAAGAAACAGGTTATCCAGCCCAAGACAGAAGTAAGGACAAATCCCCAGGGTGGTGAAGAAGACTGGAGAACCTAGGATAACCCATGCAGAAAAAAAGCATTCCACATTGCAACAAGTCATGGAGAAATTTCTTCAAAAATATTGAAGTGTTATGGGCGCCTGGGTGGCTCAGTCGGTTAACCATCTGACTCTTGGTTTTCGCTCAGGTCATGATCTCAAGGTCGTGAGAGCAAGCCCCGAGTCAGGCTTTGCGCTCAGTGGGGTGTCTGCTTGAGATTCTTTCTCTCCCTCTCCCTCTACCCCTCGCCCTGCTCACTCTCTCTCTTTCTCTCTCCCAAATAAATAAATAAATCTTTAAAAATTTAAAGTGTTGGGATGACTAATGTGAATGAATATATTGAGAAGAGACTCAGATGACTGCTGGACAGTTTGGGTTAAACTGGTGGTAAATATCTAGAAAACTGAGACACCAAATGAACAAGAAGATAATTATTGATTCCTGGAAATGTAAAAAGTTGTGCAGGAATGGAAGAGTCACCAGAGTTCAGCTCTCGTTAGCATTCACGTGATCATAACAATGTAAGCGATGAAGCTAAAACAGAAAGATGATATGGAAAGATTGAAGGGGAAGAGAAGGGTGGGTTTCTGTGGAGGGTGTTCAAAGGGTGAAAAACAGTTACAGCCTCATCTTACCCAGCAGGAAGTCAAAAGATAATGTGTAAAGCTGAAAAATCAAGAAGCAGCAAGACCAACACATTATTTAGAGATATGCAAGAAAACACTGCAGGAATCAGCTGAAAGAGGAGATGGTGACTTTGGGGGGAGGAGGGGCGAATAGACTAAAAGGGAATTGACAATTTGTGTATCAACTCCCGTAGATCTATTTGGCTCTTCACATGTTGTGCCTGTGTCTCTGTAATAAAACACCCAGAACTCCCTTTAAATAAGAAAAGAGTAAAGAACAATAAAAACAGCAAAGAGTGAAACGACTGAGAGTGTATTTTTATAATGTTTTTTTTTCTATTTAAAACTTTGTCATTACTATACTTTCAAAAGTTCAGATGAACAAAAAGAAGGAAATGACATGAAGGAAAACCTTTCATTGTGTTTTCTAAGCCCCATGAACATACTTAAATATTTTAAAACACAATGAAATAGTGTCACTTCCCTGGAAAAGTTAAGAGACATGGCAAATGTACTTAGTAATTCAAAAAGCATGAAGCAGCAGTTCCACAAAAATAAAAGGCAGGTACTGGAGATGTATAAAAATCACAATATTATAAAAGAAAATTGATCTGTTCTTAAAAAAAAAAAAGATAAACCATGATGTACTTGATACCAATAGTGAAATGGCTGAATTCCAAAAACAGACAATTTTACATGTTTCTGAAGGTGGGAAAAGGTTAATTACAAAGCAATAGTTTTTGTATGTTTGCTATTACTACATTCTAGGAGATGCCTTCATGATTCCTTTTTAGCCCAGTCTATAGTAATATTCACTCCTTCCCAGAATTTTTTCTTCACAAAATTTCTTACATTAATTTTTAAAAACTCTCAAACTCTTATCTATCAGTCGACTCATTTTCAAAGAAACCTATCTCTCAATCTATCTATTCGATATTCTTTCAAATATTTTTGATGCTCCCAGCTAAAATGTTCAGTTATCCTCTGCTGCCTTTGTTAATCCCTCAGGAACCATCTGTTCTATCAAGTCCACATGTGCCTATAGATGCTTCTCTTTAATGGTTTGCTTTCCCTCAGTGTCTGCTTGTCCATTGATAATTATGAATGAAGGACTGGAGCGGATCAATGTTGGTCACTCAGCAATTACCTTCCTCAGCAACTGTGGAGGGTCCCATTCCCACCTCAGGACTCTGCCCTGATTGGGACCATGTTCCAGTCCAGTTTGGGTGGATGGGTGGGGATGTTCTGCTAATGGACTGCTTTATAAGCAGGTGAAGGTCTCACCTCAAAAAAAAAAAAAAAAAAAAATCAGAGTAAGCCAAGCAAGGTATTTTTTTGAAAGCAGGGAGTTTTAGGGCATTTCATTGGTCTGCACAACTGCTTAGGAAAAGAATAATAATAGGAATTATTTTTCTCTTTCTGGGAGACAGAGTCTCCACTTTATTTATAGAGTTCATCTCATCTGTTACATCCTAAGAGAAAATCCCACAGCCAGCCCCCTGTGTACCAGAGCTGAGGACCAGTCCAGCTGGGCTGGCAACCCTTCAATTAATTATGCTGCTAATTGCCACACAGGCTGCTCATTCATTTAACATCATTCAACAAATATTTCCAGCTCTTGTTGATGATGATCTTGGCATTTTTCCAGGGCTCTGTGGGGAAGACTGGTACTCCCTTCTTCAGTGACCCATTCCAGATGTCTCTGTTTGTTTGTGATTTTCTTGGCTCTATTTTCCACCAAACTAGTCTACTTTATAATTTTCTAAAATTCCTTAAAATTTCTGCTGATAAAAACTTCTCTGTTTTCTGGGACTTCTAAGGATTTAATTTCATCCTTTTACTCCTTTAGTCATTTTCCCTGGATTTGAACAAGAACTGGTCGGGTATATATTTGCTTAGTCTGCCATCTTGGTACAGAAGGCATGTTCCTAACTTTGAATCATTTCTTAATTTGCTAGAGTTCTCTGAGTACATTTCCAAGAAGCATATGTTGGGTGCTGTATTTTCTGCATCCTTGCATTTCCGAGAATTTTTAGCACCCTCTGACATAAACAACAGCTGGGTATAAAATTCTGGTCTCACAATCTTTCCACATCAAAATCTGTAAGTGTTGTCCCACAGTTGTCTGATATTTGCAGTCACCATCTGGTGACACACTGCTTTTAGCTCCCACTTCAGTGTTGATTTCCTTCTGCTTAGATACTTATTGCATTTTTCCACTAAACATGACATTTAAAAAAATATGTCTAGAATCCACCTCGATGTGGTTCTCATTTTACTTCATCATGTCTCATACCTCATATCACATCTCTTGTCCTTTCCCAATGCATAAGATGCAACACTTTCTCATTCATTTATCTCCTCTCTTCCACATGTCTTTATACTTTCTCTTAAATCTCTCCTCCTTTCTTCCAAGAAAGCTCTACTCTGCCAATCGAAGCCCCTCTTCAATGAGAAATAAATTCTTGTAAATACTTTACCATTTCACTGTCATGCCGTGTTTGAAACCTAGTCCTCCCTTTCAAATATGCTTCCAAATAGTTGGGGGTGTGGGGACAAGATTTTCCACATGGCATTTCCACATGGTTGTCATCCTTGACTCCCCCTTCTTCCTGATACTGACATCTGATTAATTGAAAGTCAATTCTACCTCTTAAAAATGTCTCACATCTGCCTACTTCTCTCCATTCCTGGGGCCACTAAAGATTAACATTTCACTCCCTAAATTCCCGTGATGGCCTCCTAATTGGTCTCCCACAATTAGTCTTGTTCTTCCACTGCTCATTCTCCACATTATCACTGGAGAGTCCCTTTGAAAATACACATGTAATCATTACTAAAAGTCCTTATCTTTATATTATATCCTCAATGCTAGCCTAATGGTTAAAGTGAGTCCTAGAGACAACAAGATCATTTGTAACATAACCTCTGGTTTTCCTTCAACCTCATTAACTCATCTTTTCTTTGATTATCCAGGCTTTGGGGATTTTTTTGGTTGTTTGTGCCACTCTCTTTCAGTTTTGAGACTTTCCCTTTTGCCCACTAAGATTTTTTTATTCATTTAGATAATGCCTACATATTCTTCAAGGCTGCTAAAATATCACGTCTTCTGGAAAATCACTCCTGATCCCCTAAGCCAATTAAAGTGCCTCTCTTTTAAGCTTGTCACTTCTCTCCCAGAACTTTCCATGCTTTATGCTGCTGATTGTGATTTGTCTCTCTTATGAGGTAAACTCAACTCTGTTGGAACAGGGACCATGTCTGCCCTTGCTCAGGGCCATGATATAAAGGTGCTTGATAATTTACATCCAATGAATGACTTCATTAAATAAATCTTTCCTGGGACATGCTAAACCTTTTACATAAAATAATAATCCTTACTCATTTTAACAACTTTCTTTGTTCTCGTTTTGGTGATTTCTTCTCCCTTATCTGCTCTATTATTATTTTTTTTTTTTTACTTTTGTTATTCTTAATACACAAAACATGTCTCCTTTCTTTTTTTCATCCATTTAGGGTCAGGATGCTTTTCCTCTGAGTTCTGAGAGACTTTCTTCAACTTCCTTCTACTTGAGTGACTCAGTGTTCTATGGCAGACTCTCTTCAGTTCACTTCTTTCATGGCATTTTAAAATTTAACCAGCTTGCTTTTTGTCTGTAAACAATCTGCCTGACTTCAGATCTGTACCTTTTTATGACTGCCTATTCTAGCTGCAAAGATGCCACATCCTCTCAAACTTGGTCAGAATACCAATGAGAGATTTCCTAATGCTGTATTCGATCTCATGTAGGAATTTCATTTCACGGGCTATGTTGACTGGATTTTTCAGATTGTTTCTCTTCTTTGGCAGAATCTTTTCTTTGTGTTTTCTTTTCTTTTTTTTTAAGTTTCTATTTTAATTCCAGTTAGTTAACATACAGCATTATGTTAGTTTCCGGTGTATAATACAGTGATTGAACACTTCCATACAACACCCAGTATGCATCATAAGTGCCCTCCGTAATCCCCATCAACGATTTCCCCCACCCCCCTCTGTGTGTCTTTTTCGGTTTGCTTACCCTTATAGAGGTGAGTGTACCTCAAATGGGTTTAGTTTGATCTGCTTTAACTATAATACTTATATATTTTTCAGACTCAGGAAAAGAAAGAATGAAGTCTAGTTTTACTTTGCCAAAACTGAGGTCCGCTTCTCTGTAAGGTGTGGAAAACAAGAGGGAATGAAGCTTCTGTGCCTCAGGTTGCACTTCCTGGTTAGTTGTAGAGCCAGAAGAAGGCTGGACCAGTGCCTGCCTTCATTACGAGTACATCCCCTGCTAGTGTAGGTCAAGGACAAATGCCACAGCTGGGTTTCTCTGCCCCACGTAAATTCTGGTGTTTTGAGCTCTCGTCAAAGGTAGGAGCAAAGCTCATCTTTCCGCAATGCCAACCTGTCCAAATTGAGGAGCACCCGCTACTTCTCAATATAGGGGTTCCTTTCGGGGAGTCCCTCAACATATTCCTCAGTGAGGCCTCAAGCACCGAAGCCCATTATCCAATAAATTCTCTTTTTTGATCTGTGCTATAAAAGAACCTTAAGATTTCTGACATATTGATAGCAACTATCAATAATTTCTAAGATTGGTAGATTTTTCGCTATTCAATCTTGGTCACATACATGGGAATATGAAGACAGCCATCTTTACCCAGATATTCTTTACAGAATCTCACTATGATAGCATTGATTTCGTTTGTGGTGCACCACAAGTTATGTAATCTGTGCTGTGACTATTCATCCACATAGAAAATCCGAATGGCCTCAGATACCTTTACACTATGGCTCCCCCTTCTGGTCCTGCAATGAACAACAAGTCCTTTTTGCACTTGGCAAATAACTCTCCCCTGGAATACTGATCAGGCTTGAGTAAAGCTGAGAAGTTCTCAGTCTGAGCAGACACCTCTCTATTAACTGGGTAATTCAAATTCCTGAGAAGCTTTCCGCGTTTCTTAGGAGACTGCCAGCAGGGAATTTGAGAGCAATCTGCACATCAAGGACACTCTTCAGATCTGAGCCCATGGATGTGAAGGTCCTGGCTTCATCTGGACTCTTCAGTCAACAAGGAAACACAAACCCTATGCACCGGGAGGGCATGTAGAAAAAAGAATATTTGCTGTCCACCTATAACTAATGCTGTCCTCAGAGACTTGGGGAACTTTATCTTCTTAACAAAATAAAGATGGGATAATTCAATACTCTTAGCGAATTCTTACTACTTCCATCTTTCCTTAATTATCCATGTGGTTTAGGGGCGCCTGGGTGGCTCAGTCGTTAAGCGTCTGCCTTCGGCTCAGGTCATGGTCCCAGGGTCCTGGGATGAAGCCCCACATTGGGCTCCCTGCTCAGCAGGAAGCCTGCTTCTCACTCTCCCACTCCCCCTGCTTGTGTTCCTGCTCTCGCTATCTCTCTCCATCAAATAAATAAAATCTTAAAAAAAAAAATTTATCCATATGGTTTAAAAACTACAGTCTGATTGCTGTTTTATGATTTGATCGAATTCAGAATTATGAAATTTTAACCAATAAGAAGCATCTCTGCTGTTCCTGACTCTAAAAAAATTGATGCAAAATATGAGAAGAAATTTGTTTTTTTCCTTCCAGGTTACGGTGCTCTCGATATACATGTGTTTTGTGTTTGGAAGTCTGACCTTTGCTTTCCTTGTCATCTCAGGCTACAGAATCAAGTCAAATAATAATTTCGTGTGTGTGTGAGAATATATGTACCTTTTTGAATAGTCATTTCTACATATGCATATGAATGGGTTTCCATTTGAAATTACTGTCAAGATGTCATTAAAAACACTTTTGGAATGCTTAATGAACTAAAATAATGTCTTCCTTGTGCTTAAATAGAGACGTTGCTTAATAAAATCACTTTGTTAAGGATAACATGCCTAGAGGTTCCCATTATGTGCACAATTGCTATTTTTCATGCGCTAACTCTCATTCTCTCCAACTCTTCTCTTATTCTACTTGAGACTCATTCTTCAGGCTGGCTGATGTGGATCTGCTTAAGAGAGAGAGTACTGATACATTTTTACATGACTTGAAAATGCTTGACATTTAAAGAAAAAGGTGTATCGCTTCAAAAACTTGTTAAAAGCAAGTTATCTTAAGAAACTTAAGCTGCAGAGAGATGACATTTGTCCTTGGTTCTTGCCTTAGACTCACAAGCCACAGAGGATGCTGCAGAAATGGTCCCACAAAGAATCCTACTTTCTACTGTTTTCAGAACTTTTTGTAAGCGCAGTCACTGAAGCCAGCAGGGATGTTATTAGTGGACCTTTTTTGTATTTATTCTACATTTCAGGAAACAGTAATTTTTTTGAGGATCCCCCATCCCCAATCGCAGCGTATCATCTGGCTAAGGTAAGACTCTATTAGGGTCAACTGGAGCAACCAATCTCCCTTCCCTAGTGACTGGGATCTGGATTTCCAATGACTGAAGTTGGTCCAATCAGTAAATCTCTGGACTTTCATGAAAAGTGGCCAGAGAGAGATGACCAGAGAGAGATATTCCCCTTAGACTAGATTGAACCTGGAAGGTGGCCATCTTGTCACCACCCAGAACCTGAGAACAAGACAACACAGAGCACAGAGAAGAGGAGAGGACCACTCTACCACTTGGGCCACTGGATCCATCTAAACTTAAAGCCTTGAGCTCCTCAGTTACATGAAAAAAAAAAATCCTTGTTTTTTTAAAAAAATAAATTTTATTGTGTTTTCTCTCGTCTGCAATGGGAGATGTTCCAACTGATTTTTAAAATTGCTTAGTTTGAGGGGCACCTGGGTGGCTCGGTCATTAAGCGTCTGCCTTCGGCTCGGGTCATGATCCCAGGGTCCTGGGATCGAGCCCCGCATCGGGCTCCCTGCTTGGCGGGAGGCCTGCTTCTCCCTCTCCCACTCCCCCTGCTTGTGTTCCCTCTCTTGCTGTGTCTCTCTCTGTCAAATAAATAAATAAAATCTTAAAAAAAATAAATAATAAATAAAATTGCTTAGTTTGAATCTTCAAACGAAAGAATCAGTTGGTCGGGATGAGACTTGCACAGACAACAGCAGTACTGTGGTGAGAGTAAGCAGAGTGAAGGAGTGAGGGAGGGCTGGACAGTGAGCTTTACTTCGCTTGCTTGCTACCTCTCTCAACAGGCAGACATTTGGCTGAGACGGGCTGAGTGCCTCAATGTGACTTTTTTTTTTTTTTTAGATTTTTTTTAAATTTAATTTTTGAGAGAGAGCATGAGTAGGGGGAGGGGCAGAGGGAGAAGCAGGGTCCTTGCTGAGCAGGGAGACCCACGCAGGGCTCCATCCCAGGACCCCGGGATCATGACCTGAGCCAAAGGCAGACGCTTAACTGATTGAGCCACCCAGGTGTCCCCCTCATTGTGACTTCTACGTAAATTGTACTTTTCAGCCCAGAGCCCACTACTTGTAGCTGTAGGATCTTCTCATACTGGTTGTTTGGGTTTGTTTTCGGTGTTTTGTAGAACTAGAATTTCCAACAGAAAACAAGTCCAGAGTTTTGGGGACTTGGTTTAATGCAAAAGGACACTTCGGAAAAGTAAAGCGAGAGTAGAGCTGGTTGGATCGGAACTGGGGTGGGGTCTTAGAGCACTAGCAACCAACCCCCCCATGACACCCACTCAGTGTTCTCCCCAGCCTCCCCGGACCCCCTGGTCCCTCTAGTCCCAGAGGCTGAGGCGCTGCCAGGAGCTGGGGGGAAACACAGAGCCCCCTGAGAAAGTCTTTAATCGCAACCAGGAAACATGTCCATCAGATGAGGAAGTCGAGCTCCAGAGATCTTGAAAAATTCCCTAAATTGCTCAGCTGGGCAGGCTTAGCACTTCTGTGAGGTTATCTGATTTTTACTACTGTGTAACTTTTAAAAATTTGTACTCCTCCTCAATTTCCTCATTTTCAGAATGAGTACATTCTAACAGTATACTATTTAACAAATAGTCCACTTGTCTAAAAATGAATTTCTTCGTGAGTCTCCTGCTCTCACAGAGGGAAGTACTATTAGAAGTGTGCAGGATTCACTTTCAGGGTCTTTCATACACGAATCTGCAGAAATAGAGAGCATTACTTCATGGGGCATGAATGCAAAGATGGTCACAGGAGAAAGGACCTTAATTATCCTGATCTTGGTAATCATTCCACAATGTTGGTGTACCTCAAATTATCACACTGGACACTTTACATACACATAATTACATTTGTCAATTATTCCTTGTTCAAGTTAAAAACTGCAAAGGACCTTGAACGGGACAGTGAGCTTTGCCTGCGTAAAGCTCCACGTTCTATATTTTATTACCTTTATACCCTCCGTTGTAGGGATGTTTATTGATAAAGCACTTATTTAAGAACTCTCTCTGTATTTGCTCTGAGACTCGTTTATATACTGGTTATTCCCCAGCCCTTTTATTTTATTTTTTTTAAGATTTTATTTATTTATTTGACAGACAGACACAGCGAGAGAGGGAACACAAGCAGGAAGAGTGGGAGAGGGAGAAGCAGGCTTCCCGCCGAACAGGGAGCCCAACGTGCGGCTCGATCGCAGGACCCTGGGACCATGACCTGAGCCGAAGGCAGAACTGTAACGACTGAGCCACCCAGGCGCCCCTCCCCAGCCCTTTTAAAATTTACGCCTTCCTTCAGAAATAGAAAACACTGAGATCTTCTTTAGTGTTATTTGAGGTTTCAAAATAATGACCACAGATGAAAACAAATAAGCAATTATAGGATTCAATATACCTTTTCAGATTGCACACTGCTCCCCCCCGCCCTCATAGACTGCTCCTCCCCAGCCCCCGAATGTTCAGCAGAACCAGATGGCTGTCATTCCACTTAGTGACGCCCCTTTCACCTACTGGCGTGATATCCCTGAGGAATATTCTAGTCGATAGCTCAGAGGTGACTGAACATTTCTATTCCGTACACAGTGATAATAACACAGCTGCATTTCAGAATACTGGAAAACATATCACAGATCTTAGAACAAAAATACAGCCTGATAAACTCATTCAGGGAGGCTTGTGAATTAATAAACAATCCTACGAGATTCCTCGCGGTTACTCCGACAACATGGTCAAGGAATCGGGATGGTGTGATTTTCTTGTTTGTGCACAGTGTTCTTTTGAGTTTAGCTGGTGCAGTGCGGGTGTGCAGTGCGGGAAAGAGTGGATGGACCAAGTCACCAATCAACCTTGACTTTTCTTGAACTGCCTGCCCCCCAAAATGTTTTTTTCCCCAACTCTTTGGAGTTTGACACAAATTAAGAGTGGCAAATACTATAGATGAGGTGATGGACAGGCTGTAAGGAGCTGAAGATGGTTATCTGAAGATGAACCACAGAGACCCTGAAAATGGGGCTGGGATATTTCAAGAAGAATCTCCCATGAGGTTTCCAGGTCAGGCTGCTTGTGATCTCAGCTTCATGAGGAATTCTGCAAGATCATTTCTTATCTTTGACAGAACATGGGCAAGAGGGGAAAAAAATATATGACAAGCTACTAAGAAAAGCAACGTGAGCTCATTTGTTTTAGGTGGGTGTTTGTTTATTGGGGGGAAAAAAATGACTCATAAGCTGACCAAAGAGAAACGTGCAGGGATTTCTCCCAGTCTCCATCTCTACCATTATTTACTAAATATGACATTGTTCTGTCTCTCCGAATCAGCTTGGGGACTAGTTAAAAGCTCCTATAAAGACACACACTAAATTTCAGGTGCTTCCCCTGTCCACCAGGCCCTGCCTGAGAGTGGTTCTGGGTCCCACCCATTCACGTCCATCCACCCAGCTGCACCAGTCCACCCTTTAGAGTTCTGCCGAGAGACCAGAGCCTCTCAGGGGCACCCACAAACCTGTATCCCTTTGGGATCTGGACCTCTCCGCGTGAACAACACACTCATTACCAGTATCATCGAATAGATTCCTTCAGCTCTGATTTCATAGTCACCCAGCAAACCTATGATGATAATGTGAATTTCCATGAAGATGTTGCTATGGCATAACATAAATAGTTGGCATTTAATGTCTGGCCATTAACAAGCTGGCATTCTGGCTCCCACCAGAATCTTTTAGCATGACCCAAGCCCAGAGATCGGGCCAGGATTCTGACCTCGGAGTTTCTGTGCCTAAAAGCCAACAGTCCTCTCTTTCACTGAGGTGATGCTCCTAGATGTGATATCCTGCTTAATAGGATGACTGGAAGTCCTAGTGAGATCTACCAATGACAGTGAACACATTTAGGGAAAAACAGATCTGCTGTTGTCAGCTAAAGATTTGTATAAGGAAATAGTGGGGAAGAAGAATGGGCAAGTCGAGACCCTGAATGACAAGCTAACGTATTTGGCTTTAACAATCTTAAAAATAACAGAAAGTCGGGGCACCTGGGTGGCATCCAACTCTTGGTTTCGGCTCAGATCATGATCTCATGGTCATGGGATGGAGCCCTGTGTCTGGATCTGCACTCAGCGGGGAGTCTGCTTGAAAGACTCTCTCTCCCTCTCATCCCTATCTCTCTCTCTCTCCCTCTCAAATAAATGGGTAAATGTTTAAAAAAATAATAACAGAAAGTCATCAAAGTTTCTTTAATTTTTAGTAAAGGTGGGGGGGAGGTAAGAAGGGTGAGAACAGAGAAATGGACCTTAGATGTATGTTGCACTTTTAACTTAGGAGCCCTTCCCATACAGAATTTCACTGAATCTTATTAACATTGCAAAGCAGAAATGGCCATCCCCACTTGGTGACTGAGAAAGCCAAACACGAGTGAGCAGTGCCTTGGTTAAGGTTACTCAACCAGCAGAACATGACATAAAGGCAGATAGTGTAGTTTCAAATGCAATGTTCATGCCCAGATCATTTAAATAGTCTCCTATTAGTGTCAGGCCACAAGTTTCCTGGTCAAACCATCATAATAAGGTTGTATTTGCCTACCTAGATCTTGAAATGATACAAAAAATACTTCTTTTCCCACTGGAGTCAGGAAGGGTCTATAAACAGTTTCCTATTCTATGAGTCTGAGCATACACTTAGGCTTAGGAATCTCCTGAGAGACATGACCAGTCGGCCTACAGGATTGTCCTTACCTGCACATTCCCTGCTAGGGGGGACCCCTGACCTGGGTCCTAACTGCTGGAGCTTACCTAAGTTTATTGTATTTCTTGGCACTGGCCTGGCCCCTCCAACTGCCCATCTTAAAAAGGATGCCACTGGTTTCAGCAAGGGCAGGACTGATACTGAAAACAATATATTCTTCCTACGACCAACTGACCTAATGGTTGCTGTCAATATCACTCCACAAACTCACAAAAGTTATCGTTTTTGTTATGTTGGAGAATCAAAATGACTATATAAATAAAATACACCCCGAACACAAAAATGGTTTCACTGTAGGGGCGCCTGGGGGGCTCAGTCAGTTAAGTGTCTGACTCTTGATTTCAGCTCAGGTCCTGATCTCCGGGTTGTGAGATCGAGCCCCATGCTGGGCTCCACACTGAGCGTGGAGCCTGCTTAAAAGATTCTCTCTCCCTCTCCTTCTGCCCCCACCCCCGCAGTCACGTGCTCTCTCTCTCAAAAAAAAAAAAAGAAAAGAAAAGAAAAATGGTTTCACTGTCATCTAATAACAATTACTTAAAGTGAGAGAGTTCAAAAAATAAATAAATGAGTGAGAAAGTTCCGTGGATATCGGTAAAGGGGAACTTGCTTTGTATTTATAACAATGAATAGGGATTTAAGTGTTTTGGTTTAAAGAACTTAATGATTCCAAGTGGAGACTTAAGATGTATATCTAGGATAATTTAACAGTTATTATGCAATCTCAACCGAAAATCCTCGAGATTGCAAGTCATTAAAAAACAATTTTTTTAACAGATGATTCAGGGAACAAGCTCATATCACCAAGAGTGAAATTAAAGAAGACCTCTAAGGCTGGGAATTTGAAAAGACTCCCTCCCTTCTGATGGATTATACAACTGGTGGTAGAGAGAAACTAAATCAATGGCACCTTTCTATTCTTTATACAAAAGCTTGAAAGAAAAGGCGTTCTAGAAGGTACACAAAAAGGTAGACAGGAGATTAATATTTTATGTGAGGTTTAAACAAATTTGGTACTTCTGCAGCTTTCCCTGCAAACAGGATATGTCAGCTGGTTTTCTGAGATACTGATCACACTGAATTCCCTTAAGTTAAGCTCAGCCCCACACTATTCTGCAGAGTGCTTGATAGATAGCATTCTATATTTTAGTGATTGGTCTTCTCCTGGGGGATGGGGAATGGTAATGAAGAGAAGGAGTAAGCATATATGCTCAACATGGTACAGATATTATTTATTTTCAGCTTGGCAATAAATATCATTTTTGTCTTTTATAGAAAATGAAGACAAGGCTCAGGAAAACCCAAGAAACTCCCATGAAATCATGCAAAGTATATGTGTCTGAACATAGATTTGCATCCAACTCTGCTTGACTCTAAACAATAAGGTCTTTCTCCCATGGGAACATGTCCCACCCCACTGCTCATGAGTAGAAACCCCTCCAGCAAGCTCTTTTCATCAATTAACAAATGGCTTTCTTAAAGGCAGACACCAGCAGCATTTGACTATGGAGGTACTGTTACCTTAAGTCTTATGTCTTAACTGATGTCTTAAGTTTCCTGACAGCAACTCCAAAGGAAATACCAGATTTAATCTCGCCTTCAAATATGCATCACATATCCTCCCACCTTCAACACAGGCACTCTTCCACCTCTGGACCATATTCATTGCTTTGTTCCTCTGTATCTATTTGAATGATTTCTGACCCCTAACAGTGAGTCAGTGAATTTTATTCCTACTCCCTGAATCTCTGAAGAAGTTGCACATCCCTTTGCTGTGGGCTGATCTGGGCCCTGGGTTAGATGGCGGCATGAGATGCACCTTGAGACTGGAGACTCTGCAGCCTTGTAGTATGCCGAGCCTTTGGGTGCCTGGCTGAGCCGCCTAGTGCCATCTTCCTGCAGTGGAGACCAGTCATTCTGTAGACCTGCTCTCAGGTTTAGGGCTGCCTAATGTCCTTCATGCGATCTTGTTGGTTCATGCAGAATACACTAGATCTAATCAACTAGGAAATGTGATACAAATGACCAACAGACATATGAAAAAATGCTCAACATCACTTGGCATCAGGGAAACACAAAGCAAAACCACAATGAGATACCAGCTCACACAAGCCAGAATAGCTAAAATTAACAAGTCAGGAAACAACAGATGTTGGCGAGGATGCAGAGAAAGGAGAACCCTCTTACACTGCTGGTGGGGATGCAAACTGGTGCAGTCACTCTGGAAAATTGTATGGAGGGTCCTCAAAATGTCAAAATAGAGCTACCCTACAATCCAGCAATTGCACTACTGGGTATTTACCCCAAAGATACAAATGTAGTGATCCGAAGGGGTACATGCACCCCGATGTTTATAGCAGCAATGTCCACAATAGCCAAACTATGGAAAGAGCCCAGATGTCCATCAACAGATGAATAGATAAAGAAGATGTAGTATATATACATAATAGAATACTACTCAGCCATCAAAAAAATGAAATCTTACCATTTGCAACAACATGGATGGAACTAGAGGGTATTATGCTAAGCGAAATAAGTCACTCAGAGAAAGACAATTATCATATGATCTTACTTACATGTGGAATTTAAGAAACAAAACACAGGATCATAGGGGAACAGGGGGAAAAAGAAAATAAGACGAAATCAGGGAGACAAACCATAAGAGACTCTTAACTACAGGAAACAAACTGAGAGTTGCTGGGGGGGGGATGGGAGGATGGGATAACTGGGAGATGGGCATTAAGGAGGGCATGCGATGGAATGAGCACTGGGTGTTATATGCAACTGATGGATCACTAAACTCTACCTCTGAAACTCATAATACATTATATGTTAATTAATTGAATTTAAATTAAAAAAAACAAATAGGAAATATGAGTTAGTCTACACTGGCAACATAAATTTTAAACTATGGATACAAAAAACAACATAAATCACTAAATCAAAAAATCCCCTTGGTTTTTCACACTTGCCAAATGAAGAGATCACCACCAAAAGAGGAATCCCTTAATCCCCTACAACAAAGGACCAACAAAATGCTAAGTGCTGGTTGATTTTCTCTCTTGCCGCGCCATATTGAGATATGGATGAGGTGAAACTGCGAGATGTAGCTATCGATTGTGCGTTGCCATTGGAATAAGAAGTCTGACTCAATGAGAGCACATACCTTCAGAGGGAGGCTAAGGTCTCTTAAGTTTCTATTCCTCCTACATTCAGAATCTGCTTGGGCTAAATGAACACAGATGACAATGCAGAATCAATAGGGATTTTCCTTCCAAGTCCGTCAAACCTATGGGATCTTTCACATCATCACCATTTTATTATTTCTGTATTGAATCATTCCATGAGGACCTCATTCATAGCCTACTCCTTTCTGTCCTGAGGCAAAGACAAAACTCTCCCGGCCTGTGAAGACACTGCTGCTTTCTTCCCAGTCTGCCCTCTCCTGCAGGAATCAATGTTTATGGCTGCAGTTACAGTAAAAATAGCAAAAGTCAATATTTGTGCTCCGTATCTATCAGATAATAAAGCTGGCTAGAGGCATGACCACATGACATCTGCATGCAACACACAAGGGCTGGTCCCCCCATCCTTCCAGACAGTTTGTCTAAAGATGGCGTCATATTTGTACAGCTGACATTCCCAAATCCCCCATGTGTGTCCTCAGGGAAGCTCAAGATTTCTGTTTGATTTTTGATCTTGTTGATTCTGGCCTTTGGACTGGAAAAATGTTTAAACAAAAAAAAAAAAAAAAGGAGAATAAGGAAAAGAAGTCGTAAGAAAAAAGAAATATGAAAGTAAAAAAATGAAACAAGACAGAATAACCACTCAGAAAATCCATCTAACGGTCTTCTTTGAACTACTGTATTTTACACCTTGCTACTCCAAAAAAAGGATAGTAAGAGACAAAGAAGTGGAAAAATTAAAACGAAAGACCCAGAGACAAGCTGGGAAATCAGAGTTCCTCTTGAAGGTTTGGATTTTAAAAGAAATCCTAGGTTTCAGGTTTATCTCTATGATCTTGGGCAAGAATCTTACTCTAAATCACCTTGAGATTTCTCATCTATAAAATGGGAACATTAATGGAATCCAATCTATAATATGGTTGAAAAGTTTAAATTAGATCATGTGGGGAAAGAATTTAGCACAGCAGGTGGTAAAAGACCAGTGATTATTATCAAAGCAAAGTCATTTTTAAGTGAACCACCTTTACCTTCTCCATCAACTCCTTAGCCTCATTAAGTGACTAACGCAAGTCACCGAAAAAAAGCAAGCATGAAAAGTCAGAAGTCAGAAACTTTAAATGCATTTTTATGTTGCATCTCTTTCCTATTATTGCTTTTAATCCCTCATGGCTTAATTCTTATGCATATCCCTCTTGTTCGGTGTTTCCAAGTCAGAATTATTGTGCTAGTCTGGGGACACCATTGTTATAATTGTTCTGCAATTTGACCCCTAATTTCCACTCAGAATCCTGTAGCATTTCTCAGCCTCTTTGCACTGTCCCTCCCATACAGTCTGTCCTCCCTCTTCCCTTCACTGCATTTAACTGCATTCAACAAGCTCATCTTTCTCTAAAAGTGACACACTTTGTAACAGGTGAAATGATTTCAGGTTGATGAAGTTCTGTAGTTCTAAAAGCATTTGATTCAAATGTGTATTAGAGAAAATACAACAGCAGACTAACTCCATGATTTCCTAGAACGCTATCCTTTAGGTTGAGGATAAAACAATGGAAAGTTTAAAAAACTGACAATTTTTAAAAGATCTGTAGAACATCAATTAGGCTGTGGGTGTTTGCTCCTATTTTCCCACTCCTTACAGTTCAATGGGGTCATGTGTCACCGCTGAGCAGACCTGTTCAGGGGCCTGTATCCAGTTATGTCTTACTCTGCCACAGTGACTGGTGAGGCTGCATGTTCCAGACGAAGGAGGCAGGTCTAAGATGGCAGAGCCTCCCTCAGCCTGGGTCCCTGAGTGACTGTGTGGACCCAAAGCCCTGTGGACCCATTACCAACATTGAGTATGAAGGAAAGAAAAAAACTTTTGCCATGTTAATTCACTTTGTTAGTGCCCTCAGCATGGTGGTGTGTGAAATACCAGAAAAATGGCCACAACAGTGTTTGAGATTACAGTTTCTTAATCAGATCACACCATTGCCCGTATAACATGGTTTCACGTCTTTGTTGTTCTCTTGTCAACTCTTTTCTGAATATGTTCCAATTTGTCAATGGCTTTTTTTTTCTTTTTTTAAGATTTTATTTATTTAGAGAGAGTGGGAGAATGGGGGGGAGGAGGAGAGGGACAATCAGATTCCTCATTGAGTGCAGAACCAGACGCAGGGCTCAATCTCCCGACCCCGAGATCATGACCTGAGCCGAAACCAAGAGTCGGGTGCTTAACCACCTGAGCCACCCAGGTGTCCCAATGGCTTTCTTAAAATATGATGTGCAGAGATAAATACAACCCACCAGATGTGGTTGGAATAAAATGGAATTTCCCACCTTCCATATTAGCCTAAAACCCATGAGCTTTTCTTTAGTTCCTCCATTCTGTTGTTGGCTCATGTTAAAAATACACTGGTGATGGGTATTAAAGAGGGCATGTACTACATGGAGCACCGGGTGTTATATGCAAACAATGAATCATGGAACACTACATCAAAAACTAATGATGTAATGTATGGTGATTAACATAACATAATAATAATAAAAAATACACTACTCAAAACCCTTTACATTTTCTTCTCCAGCTTTTCCTTGAGTGGATGATTTATTGTACTTGGACAATTTTTATCTTTTTATTTTGGTCTGTTAGGGTCAGGCTACAGAGAGATTTTTCATATCTCAATTCTTTCACCCAACATAAAACCATCCCTACAGGCTTTGTTTTTTCCACATATTGGATAAGCATGCTTTCTAGGTCTTCAAGTAAAGCAGAGTTTCTCACAATTGTCTACCAAAGAATCCCTCATCATGAAAAGTCCTGAATGATCTCCTGCAGGTTGAGCATGAAGGTGCATTCACCAAAATCAAATAGCACATTTTTCATTCGTATGTTTTTATAAGGCATGTGACCTTTTATCATTCAACCTAAAACATATCAAAGGCTACTGTGGCTTAATTTTCCCAAAAACCTGGAAGTAAAATTGGTACTGTAAGAGAAAGTATGGTGTTTATCTTGTGTCTGGCATGGAATGGTCCCCAAGTACTTAAAAAAAAAAAAAAAATGGAGAGCCTGACTGCCTCAGTTGATAGACCATGTAATTCTTGATCTTGGGGTTGTGAGTTCAAGCCCCACGTTGGGTCTAGACCTTACTTAAAAAAAATTTTTTTTTTAAATGGAGGGGAAGAAGGAAAGAACAAATGGAAGAAGACATAAAGCATGTCCTTGGCTGATATCATACCATCAACCTCCAAAAGTGTGACCACTTCTTTTGTGATATTCTTCCATTTCCAATATATATTTATTTGATTTCCATTTAATATTTTCTAGTATCTTGTTCTGGGTTATTTTCTTCCAATTAGTCAACGTCTCTCCTCTCTTTCCACTTCTTTTTTTATACTTGCTTCTCCCCATGTGATTATATACACTGTATCATGTTAAAATATAGGTTCATTTACTTAACAATTACTTACTGCACACGACTTAATTCCACACCAGGGAGTTGGCTGGCCATAGAAATACAGTGGCAGGCAAGACACATCTGGTCCCTGTCCTCTTAAAACTGAAAATGAGATGCTCTGGGCAGTCCTTTGGTTTCCTTAGATACCCTCTGTGTCCCTCCTCTTCAGGATTATCGGCATGGGTATAGTCAGAACTTTGGGTTTGAAGAGTCACCCCTCAACTATCACCCCATTAAATTGCCACCAGCTTTCAAATCATAATTACACGTTCTCTGAAAACCCACCCAAGCCCCATTCTAAATTCTGCTGGCATCTTTTTACACGTTCCTATGTGCTCCTGGTTGAGAAATAGTTCTATGTAAGCAGAAGGTGGACGAGCCGAGCTCAGGTGAGGAAAAACCAAAAAAGGGATCCCTGAGTGAACATCACTGTCCATGAACATAAGGGTCTTCTCAAGATGTGCTTCCTTCTCAGACTGAAGCATGTTGTGTGAAACAATTTACATGATGATTTTCCCAGCTGGTAGCCATTTCGAAAGGAAAACCCTGTTATGCTATTTCTTTCTGAACTACAAATTATTTCAAGAGGCTCACTGTATTACTATGGCGACTTTTATCATTGGTATTACAAATGCTTGGTGTAGCAATACTTGAGAACATAAATGGAAAAACAGAAGTTTATTTTAATAAACTTGGGATCGCCCCAGCCAGAGATACCAATATATTGGTATGGATCCTTCCACATTAAAACTTTTAAAATTATGAACACATATTATATTTGTCACTTTCTACTGTTTGGTGTTAGGCCATAATACCATACTATGTTTTTCCTCCTACAAGATATGACTATTTCCCATGATAGTACGTAATTTTCTAAAATACAGCATTAATAATGGTATAGGGTATGGCCATACCATAATTTATTTTAGGATGCCTTAATATTAAACATTGAAACAGTTCCCAAATTTCTTACAATTATGGATATTGATCTGATGAACTTTCTTACAGTGATATCATGACATAAATCTGTATATATTTCCTTGGGATAAATTCCCAGTGGTAGCATTTATTTTATTTGTTTTCCCCCAGTGGTAGAATTCGTAAGTAAATTTCTAAATCTGTGTGTATACATTTTTAAGGCTTTTGGTGCCTTTTACCAAATTACTCTCTGGGAAGTTTGTCCTTTATTGTTATAAAAATATCTTCCATCAGGGCACCTGGCTGGCTCAGTCAGTAAACCATGTGACTCTTGATTGATCTCAGGGTTGTGAGTTCAAGCCCCATGTTGGGTGTGTAGCCTACTTTAAAAAAAATTATTAAAAAAAATTTCTATCTGATAAGTAAAACATAGATATCTCATATTTCTTCTTCGGATTGTTACTTTTTTTTTTCTACAAGGCTATTTGTCTTTTAAAAAGTTTTTAAGGGCACCTGAGTGGCTCAGTCATTAAGCATCTGCCTTCAGCTCAGGTCATGATCCAGGGTCCTGGGATCAAACCCTGCATCAGGCTCCCTGCTGGGCGGGAAGCCTGCTTCTCCCTCTCCCACTCCCCCTGCTTGTGTTCCCTCTCACTGTATCTCTCTCTGTCAACTAAATAAATAAAATCTAAATAAATAAATAAATAAAAATAAAAAATAAAAAAATTTTATATTATATGCTATTTTGTTTTATTCTTATATATTAAAAATATTGTTTTCATTTTATGTATATTGCAAGTATGTTACCAGATTTCTGTCATTTGAATATTGATTTTATTTACAATGTTTTGGAGGTACAGCTATTATTTATTTTCATTATAGTAAAATATATTTATATTTTATGGTTGTATTTTATGTCATGCTTGGCTCTCATCTTTAATTCTTTCTCTCCAAAAAAAACATAAAAGGGGCGCCTGGATGGCTCAGTGTGTTAAGTGTCCGCCTTCAGCTCAGGTCATGATCTCAGGGTCCTGGATCAAGCCCCGCATTGGGCTGCTCAGCGGGGAGTCTGCTTCTCCCTCAACCCCTCCCTGCTGCTTGCCCTCTCTCTCTCACACTTGCTCTCTCTCTCAAATAATAAATAAAAATAAAATCTAAAAAAAAAAAAATCAGATGGCATAATTACAGACCCAGAGTCACTCCCAAATAATAATTTAATTAATTGTCTGTATCACTGGAGAGTAAGTAAGCTTTTAAAAATTTGGCCAAGACTTAGCATGACTTGATATGAGCCTTAGTATGAGCTTTAGCAATTAAATTAGGCAATGAAAAGGTTTAACATTTTGAAAAGTAAAATACTGAAGTAAATGACTGGGTCCATCTCTGTGTGTAAAATTGTTATATAGCTCTTCAGTGAAACACACGAACCTAAGTTTAAAGGTTGGCAGAACCAAGTCAAAAAATAGCAGAAATGTGTCTTAAGAGTTCCTGGTGAGAGAATCATAAAGGCTATCATAAATGCAAACCTGAAACAAAGATATGGAAGAGAAACTGTCTTACGGCAGTGCCTACACATACCCATTAACTGGAAATCATCTATCAAAAGCAGAAAATAAAGATTTTTTTACGTGTACCTTCACAACAATACCTTCTCTCCCCAAGCATTATGATAGACTTCAAGGCTGACTACAAAGCTACAGTAACCAAGACTGAGCAGTACTGGCACAAAGCCAGACCCAGAAATCAATGGGATAGAACTAGAGAGTCCAGATATAAACTCATGCATGTGTAGTCAATCAATCTTCAACAATAATGCTAAGATCATTCAAGAGTAATATTTACAAATATTACAAATGAGCAAAGAGTAATATTTACAAGTGGTCAATAAGAGAGCCATATGTAAAATAATGAAGCTGGACCCCTACCTCACACCGTATGCAATAATTAACTAAAAATGGATCAAAGACCTAAATGTAAGAGCTAGAATGATAAAACTCTTCTAAGAAAATAAGGGTAAAAGTCTTGGTGACCTTAGATCAGGCAGTGTTTTCTGAGATACACATCAAAAGCACAGGTAACCAAAAAAATTAAAAGGATGATTTGGGCCTTGTGAGCACTCATTCATAGCATAAAGGTTACTTTTAAGTGAAAACATTTGAGCTAAAGAAGACACAGAAAGAAATTTTATCTGAACTTCCCTTATCTGACTAAAGCAGAACCTCCAGAAAACACGACTGCCAATAACCCCACCCCTGGGAATTTCCTGTGAATTCAGCTGCACCAAGATTGCCTCATTCCATTAGCATCAAAAGGTTCAACAGAACCTTCCATACTTTCCACTGAAGCCCTAAAAACAAAAAAACAAAATCAAACAAAAAAAAAAACCCTTAAAGTTTTGCATATAACTCTTTTCTCTCTGGCTAATGAGGAAGATACTCTTCACTGATTGCATAAGTAAACCTTGCCTTGCCTTTTCTCCTCTTAATCTGTCTGCTGTTCATTAATTTGCATGCCGCCAACCACTGGGCCCAAATCGGAAAAGGATGTTTTCCTCCTAACAACCTCATTCAAAATAAAAATTTCTGTGCTTCAAAGGACACTATCAAGAAAGTGAAAAGCCAACCCAAATAAGAGGACAAAATATTTGCAAATCATGTACCTGATAAGGGTCTACTATCCAGAATACAGAAAGAACTCATGATAAAAAGACAAATAACCCAAGTAAAAATTGGCAAAATATTTGAATACATATTTCTCCAAAGAAAACATAGAAATGGCTGATGAGCACATGAAAAGATGTTTATCCATCACTAGTCATTAGGGAAATGCAAGTCAAAACCACAATGAGATACCACTTCACACCCACTGGGCTGGCCGGAATCAAAGACAGACAAGTATTGTTGGGAATGTAGGGAAATTGCAATCCTTGCACACTGCTGGTAGGAATGTAAAGTGGCGAAGCTGCTTTGGAAAACAGGTTGGTAGCTTCTCAACATGTGGAATATAGAGTTAACATATGACACAGCCATTCTACTCCTAGGTATATACTAAAAGAACTGAAAACATAATTCCATACAAAAACATATGCACTTACAAACTTGTTCATAGTGGCATCATTCACAATAGCCAAAACCCAGAAATAATCCAGATGTCCATTAAGGGATGAATGGATAAACAAAATATGGTATGTCCATAAATGGCATAAGGAAAGGAATGAAGTACTGACACATGCTATGGCATGGATGACCCTTAAAAACATTATACTAAGTGAAAGAAAAAACACAAAAAAAAACACATATTGTAGGACTCTATTTATATGCTGCTTTAACAAAGTTTTTATTATTATTTAGGTATGGTAGAGACAACAGAGCAGGTGACAACCAGCATTGAAAAAAAGAGATTGTTCCTCACAGTTTCCAGGAGGAAGGGAGACACCATATCTCAGGGGCCACATGAGAAAACTCAGGTATGTCAGGAGGCAGAGGGAGGGTGGGCAACCATGAACCAGAGCTTTTGTTGAGGTTTCCGTGGGACGGAATGGCAAGCAAGCTTAGGATTGGGTAGTGTGAGCAATTCTAGCAGACTCTGGTGTGTAGGTTTGTCTGGTACCTGGCCCTAGGGCGGTAAGTGGATAGGTGGATAGTGACCAGAGTGAGAGCTCACTACAGGGGGTGACTGGAGGTATGTGTTCTGGATCTGTTGGTTTGCATTTGAAAAAGCACACTCCCTGGTGAGTTGTTTACCATCTCTAGGAATTAGCTACCCCTGGAAGAGGCAGTCCCTCAGGGTTAGCAAGACCCCAGGTGTCAAAGCATCAGAATACAGAAAATAAAAGGCATGGCTAATGTATAGGAAATGTCCAGAACAGGCAAGTCCATGAAGACAGAAAGATTTGTGGTTATCCAAGAGCTGGGGGTAGAGAGGATTGAAAAGTGACCGTTCGTGGATATGGGGTTTCTTTTGGGGGTGACAAGAATGTTCTGGAATTAGACGGTAATGGTGGCTGCACAACCCTGTGAACATACTAAAAAAACACCAAATTGTACACTTCCAAATGGTGAACCTTGTGCTACATGAAATACATCTCAATAAAAAAAAAAATAAGATAAGTTATAACAGTGAGAAAAACCATGCTGTGAAAAAAAAAATACTGTTTAATTAGGAAGAACTACTGTCAGGGAATGATTTTGGGGAGAAAATTGGTTTTATAATTTTCCTATAGTCAAAGAAAGGAATACTGGCCAAGTCAATTTCTTTAGGGAAGCAATTTTTTTTTAACTATCATTTGAGGCATAGGTGGTTTAAACCATTGTTTTAGGTTGAAGTTTAAACAAAATATGGCTCACGTGGGGTGTAATAGATATTCATTCTCTCTCTTTTTGGTACAGAACTCCAGGGATTGAGGGGTTAACTGTATGTCCAGTTTCAAAGGGAACACATGACTTACACCTGAGACATCATATTACTAGAGACATAAAGACTGATTGAGCCGTTCAGACCAAATTATCAGTTAAATGAAGCCACTCAGACCCAAGCCTGAACTCCCACATGAAGAAAAAAGTTGCCTTTCTTTGTAGTGGAATTGAGCCTGGTGGGATAGGAACCTAGAGAATAAAGTCAGCACAGAGACAACAAGACATGGAGAGATACTGGATCCTTGTGGCACTGCTTATGTACCTGGATCAAGCCTCTCCTGAAGCTTATGTGCAGATGTTTCAGTTGTGAAAAGTTAACTTTTTCATTATTTGTTTTAAGCTAGTTTTAATTGGGTTTCCTGCTACTTATAATCAAATAAGTCCAAGAGGAAACCCCAAAAATGCTTTCAGGGAAAAAAAATAATATAATCCATACATGATCTTAATAAGGTAATAAATGAGCTAGTATTTATAATTTGCTTAATAGGCTTTATTTGATCTGATCCTAGCAACCGTGTGCATTATTTTGCTCCTGTGTTATTAGCTACATTTTAAGTATAAAGTTTGATATCTGTGACCATTTTTCTTAAACTAAGAATGAAAAAAAAATGATGCTACTGGGGAGGAAAAAAATTTTCCTCTGCCCTCTTAGATTTGGGCTTGGAGTCCTGCAAATTAAATTGGCAAAAGACAGGCTGACAAAACAACAGATTTTTATTCACGTGCATATGTATATAGGAGTTCACAGAAAAATGACTCGGGGGCAGTTAGAATTTGGGGCTTATATACCAAATTAATAGGTGGGGGTTAATGGGAAAACAAATGACTTCTTCTGAAAGACAAATGAGCTCTTAGGAGAATGGGGGGAAGATAGGATAGTTTTGTGACAATGTCTGTTTGGGTGTGATACTGACTTCTTCTCTCAGAGAAGAGAAAATTAGAGTTGCTCCCCAAAAGGGGATTTATGACAATGGAATCCTTTTGGGGGGGCTCTGCTTTTAGGCAGATAAGGGATATCAGGAACACAAATGCCTTCAGCTCAAGATAATTTTTATGTCACAGTGGGCTTATTCTGGATCCCTTCAATGCAAATTACTCGACAGTCACATAGCTAGTTAAGAAGCAAAACAAAGAACGAGAATCCACGTTGTCTGGCTCCAGTTATGAACTGAATAGTCCCCTTGATCAGCTAAAATTATCTTTTCTTATCCTTAAAGCCATTAAACAATTTCCCCCAGCGACATTCAGACCTTGGTTTCACTTTGGAAAGAAAAAGAAAAATCGTGGCTCAGACGTGAATGTAAACAGCTCTTTGGGTCTTTAAGTTGTTCCTGAATGTCAAATATTTTGGTCTGTGTAAAGTGCCAGTCATTTATCTTATTATGGTCATCTTTTGCTTTCTGATTTTTTTTTCTTTTGGAAAAATATCTGAAGAAAAAATAGGCGGAGGGTGTGTGTGGGGGGAGAAATATGTACCTTTCCAGCCACAGCCAACTAGCCCTGGGTGTTCGTCGGCAGTGCTTACTGTGGGATTGACAACCCACAGCTGTTGATAGGCTGCAGCAAGACAGGAGAGAGAAAATCCAATTCGTCAGGATCCTGGGCAAATGGGCATGTCTTAATGTTACCATTTTCCTTATGGTCATAATAACCCCCTGCGTAGCACACCTGGAATAATTTAACGGAGTTTGACCGATCAGTGGAGAAATTATTTGGAACGTATGTGCTCTCTCATTTTCGGCCAGGCGTGGTGCATTTGACAGCAAGCAAGCCAGACCATGCTCTCCAAGGCTGGTGATGCGCGGGCATGTTGCTGAGAGGGGGTCACCATCATCCAAAGGGTGCCTTCCTGTCTCGGACCGTGTTAGCCCAGCTCTCGACTCTTTAGGCAGCCGACATGAAGGTCACAAACTGGCTGCAAAGAGCTCTGTGTTCTTGTTTTGGTTTTCAATGGAATTAACTGCCATCACATAAAATTCATGAGTTCACACTAAAAAGCTCCAATTCTGGCTTCTCTTGAAATATCAGCATGTTTTGGTCCAACCGGGCTTCTGATCTCTCACAACAGTTGGCCGGAGTTGGGTGGGAACTCTCACACGGAGACAGAAAGCATGTCCTCCATGATGCCGTGGTCACCACTGGTACCTGCCATCCAAGTCTTCCATTTATGCTCTCTGCTTGGATGCTGGAGAACTTAAGAGCTCCCCCACAGCAGAAAGTCCAAAGGAACTGTTCGGGAAATTTCTCTTAGCCCTAAGAGAACTGGTCCGATTTCTCTTGGACCCGTGCAGGTCCATACTGTGACCAACCAATGCCTTTGATAAGGTTGGAACTACTAGCTGTTCATCCAGATGGGACTGTGGAATTGTTTCTGACTTCTTCCCCCACCCCTCTCTCTCTCTCTCTCTCGATAGATAAGTAGGTAGGTAGAGAGGGAGAGATAAAAATACACATAAAATACATATATTTTTTTACTTCTTTCTTTTCAACTCGGTGAGAAGTACCCAACTTCTAGCTTAGCAAGCTCACACCTGAAAGGGCTGTTTGAAGTAATAATCCATCATAAACTGATTCTTTATCTCAGTCTCACAAATGGAGAATGCTTCTTGCTATCTCCAGCCATGTGTTAATGGTTTCTCTGAGGTCACCTGCACAGATAGATCTTTTGAATTTCCCTTGGAACACATGTGGTTTTAAGCTAGATGTTAATTGGAAACATTTAGTGTCAAACATTTGATTAATGCTCTGGGTTTTAATTGAAGGGAATAAGCATTTCTGAAATCAACTCTTCACAGTAATATAGCTTTAAAAAAAAAGTTTCCTAGAATAGGTTAAACATTTATTTGAAAACCAAGTTATATTTAAAAAAAAACCAATCATCATCATGTATACTGATTTGCCATCATCCCTTTTAAACAAATATTTTGGGGACATTATCAATTGATAATTTAAAAAAAAATTAAGCAGATGCCAATAAACACAATACTGCTTTTGGCTGGTGGCCAGTAAAAATTCAGAAACACACTGAAGGTGATTCCACTCTAACGTTGCGTTTTTGGCGTGAAACAGAACATTCTACGTGTTTCACACTTTGAACAACGCAGTCTCCAACAACTCTCCACAACAAGAGTTGCTGTGTGTGCCTGGGACCCTCTCAATTGAAACAGTTAAAGATGTGGTTTGGGGACTGAGCAGAGGGTAATATTCTCCAGGTGTGAGAAGTCCAAAAAGGGGGACTTGGTGGAGTTCAGAAGAAGGTACATTTTTTACTTTAATTTTTGTTCCTAAAGAACCCAAATTGGGTCTCCAGATGGTGCCCTGTAGACATAATTAAGCATTGCAATAAATCACATGCCAGTGACATGGCAATTATTCTCGAGGGCTCGCAACCCCTCCCCTGTCAGGTGCTCAGAGAGGTGCATCGAGGTGTTCTTTCAGGTGTTCTGGAACAACGATGTGCCATCGATTAGGGGCCCAAAGGGGGATGCCGCATTCACTTTCTACTTTCAGCCAGGAGAGCTAATAGATCCAAGATGTAGTCTGGTGTGGAGATATTAGTCCTCACTGTCGCCTTGCTCTCAGGATCGTGGAGAAACCAAGTAAGGGGGGAAAGTGTCCCAAGGCCATACCTATGTAACTGCCCCGTTTGAAATGGGAAAACTTAAATACACCCACGAGGTCTTTGATTTTCACACCACCGAACAACTTGCTTTACATTTTTTCCCCCCCACTGAATTCACTACCTGTTTTGGAAACATTTGTTCTTTATCCTTTTGTTCATTCAACGTGTGTGTGTGTGTTTCAGTGTCCCTCCAACTCGAGTCATGGGTAAACCTCTTTATGACTCCCAGGAATCTATCCACAGACATACCCAGAGAGACGTGGACATCTGCTTGAGAAACACGGACTTGAGAACTTAAAATCTGACTCTACGCAAATGTGTTACGATGCAGAATCGTCGATGAGAGAAATTAATTTCATCTTTAAGATGGGCAAAAAATATTTTCTCATGTTTTTGTGGCATAAAATACACAAGATTTCCCTAGAATTCTCTTTAGTTTGGGAAACTACTCTTATATGAAATACTTGCTGTGGATCAGATCGTACCGCACCCTGGGCCTATGAAACTCATTAAGGATAGCGCTGGTCTTCAAAAGGACAGAAAGAAAATGGGGGCAGGTCATCTGTGTTCTTATAAAGCCTGCGTATGGCTCTGAGTCTCGGGGTCCCCTGAGTAGGGCTGCATGGTCCCCCGCTGGCTTGTAGGCTATTGAAAACGTAACTGAAATTCTCAAATATTGGGAAGGACATGGTGTATAGGGTCTTTTCCCTCTAGTGTTAACTGGGACCTCATAGGACTTTTCTATGGCTGCTATTAACACGTGACCACAACCTCAGGGGCTTAAAACAACACAAATGTATTATGTTACAGTTGTGGAGGCCAGAAGGCTGCAACGCGTTCCACTGGGCTAACGTCAAGATATTAGCAGGGCTGGACCTTTCTGGAGGCTCTAAGGGAGAACCCAGCCCCAGCTGTTTTCAGCTTCTGGAGGCTTCCTGCATGTACCGTCTTCCGATCCCCCTTCTTCATGTCACTCAACCTGTTGCTTCCGTCATTTTATCTCTTACTGCCCTCTGATCTCCTTTCTCCCCCTCAGAGGACCCCTATGATTCTATCAGGCCCACTAGGAGAACGCATCTCAAGATCCTCAAGGTAATCCTATCTGCAAAAAGGCCCTTTGGCCACTTATGGTACGTTCACAGATTCTGGGGATTCGGATGGAAACATCTTGGGGGCTGTTATATCAGCCTATTGCAATGCCTCAGGACCCAAATCTTTCTCCAGTCCTGACCCCTCACTTCCGGGTTCATGTCCTTAGCCACACATCTCGACTTCACTGTGACATCACTTCTCATGAACAAGTCCCAGGGCAGCTCATCTTCTCTCCCCTAAAATCTGTTCCACAACCACATTTCCCTTCCCTTGGAACAACACTGTCGTTCCCCCTTTCTCACGGCTTTGAAATCCTCATGCCAGCCCAAAAATCAGCATTCTTCCTTTATCCCCTCTATGCTCTCTGCCTCGCAGAAGCCAACACGTGGCCTTTCTAATGCCCTCCCAATAGATCTCTTTGCTCCTCTCAGGTGCTACAGCTCTCTCCATAATAGTCAAAGCTCCTGATAAGATCTGCATAACATTTCGAGTGAGATTTTTATACCTCTGGACCGGTGTGCTTTGTATTTAAGTTGGTAGTACCCAAAATGGAGTAAAATTTAGGTCAAAAATTTTTTGCACAAAAATGGGTGGGATCTGTGACAAAGCATTTGGCATCTTTTCAACTGCTTCATCACCATTCTCCGCTTTAGAGTTTCTCTACACTGACATGTCGCCACTGTCCATTGGGACCAGGGCTCAGGAAGTCTGCAACTTGCTCTTCTGCTTCTATCCAGTGAGTTAATCACAGGCGGGCGGTGGGAGTAGGGGTGGGGTCTTTGCATCTTCCTCTCTTTTTATTCATTGACACAAAATATTGGCACTCAGTTCCATTCTCCCCCCTTTTTAGCATGTCGTCTTACCTCCATTATTAAAAGAGCAATCTACAATAATTTCCCCCAAACAAGCTTTGCTCTTAATGAATCTAAGATGCTGTGTGCTTGCAAGCCCCAGATGACCCAACCCCACAGAACCCTCAGAAACCAGCATTAAACGTGCAGTAGTTGGAGCATGGACTTTAACAATTTCTTGGTTGAATGACTTGTCTCCTCTCTAAGGTTGGAAATTCTTTGAGGACAGGGAATATGGTAACTCATGGCAAATACTGTTGCACACATAACGAAGCTAAACAAAAGCATTTATATTTATGAGAACTTGAATCCAGTGTTGGTAAGGAAGCTGATCTCAGAATGTTTCTAAATTCCTACCAGCCATGAGCAAACCGCATCTTTGTAAGTAATGGATACTTACAAAGTAGCTTACTTACAAAGTAACTCTCTCACTTACTCTTTTTTTTTTTTTTTAAAGGTTTTATTTATTTGACAGAGAGAGAGACAGCGAGAGAGGGAACACAAGCAGGGGGAGTGGGAGAGGGAGAAGCAGGCTTCCCGCCGAGCAGGGAGCCCAATGCGGGGCTCGATCCCAGGACCCTGGGATCATGACCTGAGCCGAAGGCAGACGCTTAACGACTGAGCCACCCAGGCGCCCTCACTCTTGTAATTTTTTACTCCTTCTGAACCTAGCTTTGCTTAAGAGGCCTTTTCCAGCATCCTCTGTCCAAAGTCTTCCTGTTTTTCTCTTACCTGCATCCTATTCATTTTGGTGTGGCCAAACTCATTCTGATTTGTAATGACACATTTGTGTGTTTACTTGTTTCTTTTTTTTTTTTTTTAAGGTTTTATTTATTTTTCAACAGAGGGAG